>NC_056739.1:135268623-135398569 GCF_019279795.1 Protopterus annectens
TAACCAGTTGCAGAAACAATTGTTTCATAAACCACATTATAAACATTTTATTATTTTTTCCGTTTCTGAGCATAATAATTATTCTTCATATACAATACTGCCATTAAATGATGTACTGCAAATCTGAAACATGTAAGTCTTTACTGGGAGTATCTGTTTCATCAGAGTCCATCTCTGGAACTTCATAATGGTAGGCACACCAGCACAGCATGGAAACCTTTGACAACAGCAGCGGTTAAAACCACCCTTACATCAGAATGTTGACATCGTGCTGACCATACAGAGGTCCACGCTAGGCTTCTTACATAGATTTAAGGGATATATAGAAGAGGACATTGAGCCTGTAGAGAAAGCTGTTACACAGCAGGAGACACAAGTATTGTCTAGGGGGAGCCAACCAAGGGTCATAAAACAAAGTGGTGTTCCACAGGGATTATTCCTATGCCAAACATTTTACAGTATGCTTGTCTTAGAGCTCATATAAGGCAAGGAAACTGGAGCAAGCATAAAACGGACTGGAAGCACACTCTGAGGTGGCGACTTTACTTCAGCCCTTCCAAGAGTATAGTACTGCATACGAGGCATGAGAACCCAGGGCCTGGGTAATAAATTTGAGATATTATTCTCCTATATAAGTGAATGGCATCCAAGGATTAGATGGAAACAGTGGTCTTGTATCAGGCAGTAACAAGGCCATGTTTGAAATACTTCATGCAGTTCTGAAGTATGTACAGGAAAAGGGAAGTGTTGCTTGAAACGGTGCAGGGAAAGGTAACATGAATGGTGAGGGTAATAGAAGCTGTTATTCACAAGAACAGGCTAGGAAAGCTCAACCATAGTGTGCTATAAAATGGGCAAGTTACGGTACTGATCAGGAAATGTTAAAAAATTGCTTTGCAAAAGAAGCATAGGGCAGCAACGACTGGCATATGCAGCAGATTAAAGAAATTTAGCATAGCCTAAATAAAAGGAAGTATGGATTTGGAGAGAGAGAGACACTGATAAGTGAAACCAGGTCCTGAAATGGTTAGTGGAAACAAATACAGCTGAGGCTTTTAAATGTGTTTACAGCTCCTTTTGTCTGGCTGGGATAAAAGAGTGGGAAGTTAGCTATCTAGGTATAGTCACATCATTTGGGTAGAACAGATCAGCTGGACATCTCCTGCCAACCATATGTTTTCTTTCTTTTTTACTCCCATTCCCCTAGTTGGCCATTCACCTCATCAGCCTGCTCATTCCATGGAGGTGAAAGACATACAGTCCATTTGCATCTTCTTAGGATGAAGGTCAAATAACAGGAGGGATGCCATCATCTGTCTTTGGGGGATTTTTTTTCATTAAGGCGCTAACTGTTCCCATTGCACATGCCTGCATTGCAGGGGGTGGCATGCAGTGGAAATATGTGAGAGGTATGCCCTCCTGCTCCATAACAAGTTTCCTTTCAGTGACTGCACACCCATAAACACAATGCACCACCAGTAGTCTCATGGTGAAACAGGGATTCTACATAGAGTTTGCATTCTGGGCACATGCACACTGACCCTACGTTTGCATTCTGGGCACATGCACACTGACCCTTCGTTTGTATTCTGGGCACAAGCACACTGACCCTTCGTTTGCATTCTGGGCACATGCACACTGACCCTTCGTTTGTATTCTGGGCACAAGCACACTGACCCTTCGTTTGTATTCTGGGCATATGCACACTGACCCTTTGTTTGTATTGTGGGCAGAAGCACACTGACCCTTCATTTGTATTCTGGGCACAAGCACACTGACCCTTCGTTTGCATTCTGGGCATATGCACACTGACCCTTCATTTGCATTCTGGGCACATGCACACTGACCCTTCATTTGCATTCTGGGCACAAGCACACTGACCTTTAATTTGTATTCTGCGCACAAGCACACTGACCCTTCATTTGCATTCTGGGCACAAGCACACTGACCCTTCGTTTGTATTCTGGGCATGTGCACACTGACCCTTTGTTTGTATTCTGGGCAGAAGCACACTGACCCTTCATTTGTATTCTGGGCACAAGCACACTGACCTTTCGTTTGCATTCTGGACATATACACACTGACCCTTCATTTGTATTCTAGGCACAAGCACACTGACCCTTCGTTTGCATTCTGGGCATATGCACACTGACCCTTCATTTGCATTCTGGGCACATGCACACTGACCCTTCATTTGCATTCTGGGCACAAGCACACTGACCTTTCGTTTGTATTCTGGGCACAAGCACACTGACCCTTCATTTGCATTCGGGGCATATGCACACTGACCCTTCTCCCAGAGCAGGCTCTTCCTCCTCATTCTGATCTTCTTCCTGGCCAGCGACTGTTGTACCCAAGCTAGTGGTTTAATTCAGATTGTCTGAATTGTAAATAAGGCTTTATCCCTCTTCTCTAGTAGAGCTGACTAGTTTTATTAAATTTGCCTATGTGTTGCACTCTAGGCAGGTGACTTCAGTGGTATGCAATACAGGTAGGCTTCAGGAACGGCCCTGGAAGTTGTAGGCTACTTTACATAATTTCTGTTACTCCATCAAATGAAAAATGACATTTCTAAAGTAAGCTGGTTGAATTCTGATTGCCATTTGCTTGGTGGATAGCTGTAAAGTTGAATAAGGTGTTTTAGTTGAAAAATTTAATTCCATAGGTAGTGGTCCAATTCATGAATGTCTGATTCCCAGCTCCAATTACTCTGTTCTCTGACAGAAAAATTAACAAATAATCTGTCACAATACTTTGTCTGAAAAAAAGTAATATGTAATGACCTCCCCCAAAATATGCAAGGAACAAGTATATATATGTTCAGTATTTGTACTGTAAAATGATGAAAATACATATGTACTGAATGAAACGTTTATTTCCTACAGTAATTACCCAGAGTTTGTCAAAGCACTTGATGCACTATTTTAGATAACAGTACCCCAAACCAGGTATTCAGTAAATAGGGGAAAGGGAGAAGAGAAAAAGTACCTTTGTTTAGTTTAGAATAGCCTTTCATCTGATGTGAGCAGCCCTTACCAAACGAGTAGCTCATGGCACTCCACACTTACTCCACTGTCTTTTTGTTTGTTATTAATAAACTACCGTTCAACTGCCCTAGACTTCCTCTCACTCTTTACACTGACAACATGGCTATTCTTTGATCCAGTTCCTTCCTCACATTCAACTATTCAAAGCCAGCTTCAGTCTGACAGCCACTCCCTTAATTCTTGGCAAAACAGCCGTAAACTAGTCCTAATCCCCTCCAAAAAACTATGATTTTTTTAAACCTCACAAAATCTAAAATCATCATTGCAGATCTCAGGGTAACCCAGCAGAAACAACCACATCCTTTAAATACCTAGGTGTATGGCTGGACCAGTGAGTTAACTTCCATAACCACAATGAAAAAAAAAAAGACAATATAAAGATCAACTCTTTTTTTATCTTGGTCCTGGAAAATATCTCCCTTCCTCTCCAGGCCATCTAGAGCTATAACAGGCAAAGGAGCCCTCTTAGTTCTACTTGCATAGTCACAGCATCTGAAGCAGAACTCATCCACTCTGCAGTTCATGGAAAACAAAATCTACTGCTATATTTCCAACTCCACCCTCCCCCCGACACCATTGCACCACCCTGTCCAAAGCCAAAGGGCCCCCAGTCACCTACAGAGTTGAGCTACTCCTAGGATCTCTTCTTTTCAAACTATTTCAGCCAGATGCCTTTGTGCCTCTTGCTGCCAAACTCCATAATAAAACCACCTTGTCCATCCTCGACAACTTGTCCCAGTTGACTGCCTCACTTCAGACCCCAAGCCAAATTGCACTGTACCAACCACTCCCTTTCCATTCTTGTACCCAGACTATGGCAATGTCTCACCCTTACCTAAAAGAAGTCTGTATTTACCCACTTTCAGCACAAAACTCAAAAGACAGTCCCCATCCAGAAACTTGACTGCAAGTGCTTTCCCATTGGGGAAATCATCTAATCATCCCCCACCTACATCACTTCTACTCTGACCTTCGTTTTTCACCAGCTGCTTATTTCTCATATTTTCTACTAAAATTAATCTACACCTCTGTCATTCCTGTTAATATTTGCTCATCATTTCAGTTGTCTGCTGGACTTTCTACATTCTGTGATTACTATGGCTAAGGCTATGACTAAGGGTCTTGCCGCCCCTATAGCACCTTTTTTAGGCACGGTTCAAATGACAAATTAACCACCGTAACAGGAACAGGCAAGCAAAAACTGAGGGTAATGCTACTCAATGCTAGAAGTCTAAATCTCAAAATGCACTCACTCGAAGCACTCCTTAAAATGGAGAACATCGACATCTGTGCAGTGACTGAGACCTGGTTCAATGCTCCAGAGAGCACCCCTGCATTACCAGGCTATAACTCATACCACACTTTTCAGCCATCTAACCTGGACCAGAACACCAAAGGCGGATGTGTGTCCATATTCATTAAGGATATCCACACCTCCAGGCTAGTTGAGCAGCATAATGGATCCGAGATTATCCAAGTGCAACTAACTCTGGGCAAAACTGCAATCCAAATTATAGCATGCCCCAGGATTCTCACTCCTCTTTTCTTGATATACTGAAAAATATTAGGGTTCAACCAAACACCCTAATAATGGGCGATTTCAACTACCGTACCATTAACTGGGAAAACTACTCGTTTACCAACTCCTTCGCTCAACGCTTTCTGGAATTCATAAATTCCAATGTCCTGGATCAACTTATCCACACCCCCACCAGGGCAACAATATCCTAGACGTAGTCATTGCCAACATGAGTGACTGGTGTTCCACACCTGAAATCAACTCCTCGTTGGTCAGATCCGACCATAAGCTAATCATCCTAGATATCCACATCCCGCCCCCACCCACCTTCAAGGAAACCATGGTAAAAAAATTTTCCAAAGCCAACTTCCTTCTTCTTAAGACAAAAGTGGCGAACTTCATGACACCCATGCAGATGGACAATATAGTTATGACTGGTGAATCCTACACAAATGCACTCTATAAGCACTTACACGAGTGCATGGATCGTGCTATCCCAAACAGAACCAAGATGCTATCTTCCAAAAAAAGGAATCCAGTCTGATGGTCCCCTGCCATAAACAAACTCTACAACAGAAGGAAGAAACTGTTGCAAAAGAGAGTAAAATCCCTTGAGTGGAGGAGCTCCCTGGTCAGCCTCAGTAAGAAGCTGAGATCCCTTATAAGATCCTCCAAAGCTAGCTACGAAAACAATCACAAGGCATTCTATAGCTATATCAAGAATCTCAATGGCAACACCCAGATCTGCTCTGAGTTACAGCACAACGGCACAAAAATTACAGAACCAACTGATATTGCCAACATCCTGGCAGATAAGTTCAGTGCTAACTTTACCCCCCTCTCACCCCCTAAAGGACCCATATCTATACAGGAAGAATGCAGTCTCCCTGTAATCACATCTATGCAGGTAAAAGCTGTACACTCTATAACCAAAAACACAGCATCCATGCGACCGGACAACATCCCAGGCTGTGTTTTACATGAACTTCAGAACAAACTGGCTCCCCACCTAAGCACCATGTTCAATCATAGTCTGACGTCAGGCTTTGTGTCCACTGAATGGTACACAGCAACAGTTATCCCTCTCCACAAAGGGGGAGCCACCACTGATCCTGGGAACTATCGCCCTATTAGCCTGATGAGCCTGGTGTGCAAGGCCATGGAACGTATCATCATGGAACTCGTAAACAAAAGACATTGGTAACCTCCAAACTCTGGACCCCACCCAGTTTGGGTTTGTGAAAGGCAGCTCATGCCTCCTGAACCTGATCGACTTCTTTGAGGCAGTCACCAAAGCCGTAGACAAGGTAAGGTGGTTCACACAGCCTATCTTGACCTCGCCAAGGCTTTCGACACCATCCCCCATTCTGGAAGTATAGCTGAACTCACTAAACTAGGTATAAATCCCTATGTCACAAGATGGGTTGCCAACTGGCTTACTGATAGAACTCACACTGTAAAAGTTGCAGACTCCAAATCTGACTTTAAACCAGTGACAAGTGGAGTACCACAGGGGTCAGTCCTGGGACCTCTCCTGTTTGGTATCTACTTCTCTGAAGTACATTCTAGCAGAGAAGGCCTCTGGCTAACGAAGTTCGCAGATGACTGCAAACTAGGAGCCATAGTCGAGTCCCCAAATGATGTGGACATCCTACACAAGGGCCTCACTGAGACAGATGCCTGGTGTCAGAGGCATGGCCTCAAGCTCAGTGCCAAAAAGTGCATTGTCATCCCCTTTGGTAAAAACTCTGTACCCATAAACTACCACAAAAACGGCAGTCTACTTAACGCCGAATGTGTGATAAGAGACCTTGGGACCCAGGTGAACAGTAGTCTCTCCTTTGATAATCACATCACCACAGTAGTCAGGAACTCCTATGTGGCACAGCTCGTCACAAAAGGGTTCTCATCCCGGAAAAAAGAGGTCATTGTTCCTCTCTACTCAACACTCATTAGACCCATTATAGAGTACAATGCCCCTTTTGGAATGTACCTCACAAGACATCTGCAGCAGCTGGAAAGGCCACAGAAGTGCCTCACAAAGAGGATTACTGGCCTCAGACAGATGCCCTACATTGACCGTCTCAAAAAACTCCAGCTTTACTCTGTAGCATATCATCTACTCTGAGGAGATCTCTGCCTAACATATAAAGCTATGTTAAGCCCAGAGCTGTTGCACACGCTACACCTAAGGAAATCCCAATCCCTCCGAGCCTACATGCTCCAGGGGCCTAAACTTTGCCACCACAATAAACAGGACATGCTGGAGGGATAGATTCCTGTCCCAGAGAGTTCCTGTACTCTGGAACAAGCTACCCATCTATCTCAAGCAAAGTTCCTCATTAGCACTCTTCAAGAAAAATCTTGATGAGTGGATGGGAAATAGGAAATACACCCCGGGGATCACTTCTGTGGCTTTGCTCGACAGGGGCACAGGAAAATAACTTTCTTGGGTGGCATAAGCCAGGGAACCTTGTTGGCTAGACTTACTTAGGCCCTTGGGCGGATAGCCTACTACCTACCTATGAACCTATGTGTTTGTGAATTAGTTCTGTTTTATTTTTTGTGAATTTCTTCATCCATCTGTGCCTGCAAATGGTCTGTTGTGATCTGTGTTCTTCCCTTGTAAAAAAACTTAAATAAAAAATAAAATACATAGATGAGCCATAAGGGTGAATTCTTTTGTACCACCATATCTTCATAATGGCATCAAAAGTACTAGTAAGTGTTCTTATTCACCCCTTTAATTGGAATAGCAGTGCTAAGTTGGCACTAATGTAACTCTTCCTGTCATCATATATTTCTTCCCAGCAGAGTATTAGAGACCAATTTAAATAAGTACTTACTTGCTTAGCTGAGGAATTTGTATTATTTGGTTTAACTGCAAAAAAAAAAAAATCTCTGTCTAATTATGTATTTGTTGATGTCTTGCTGTGATAAGCTCTCTGACTCAAATGAATGGTCAGGACCATAAATCAAAGCACAAAATATGTAGCAAAAACTAAACTACATTGTTGAAATAAGCGTTATATTATTTGTTTTCTCTGAGTGGCTGCATTTGTAAAGAATTTCAAGTCATAATGAACTTTATATGTATATTGTGCAAATGTATTGCTTCATTGCATAGCCGATAAAAGCCTAAAATATCTCTATTAACCAGTTTTACCATGCAAAAAGTAATAGTCTCATTAAGACTAAATGTCTTCCCAGTTCAGTCTGATGCAGTAATGTGACTAGATAAAAGGATGAAAGATAGCTCAGTTCAGGTGGTGCATTTAGGGTTCAGCAATATGTTTGACATAGTGCCACACACAAGGCTTAAAGAGGGGCAAGGTAAAGGCTTTAGGTGTATCAGGTATAGAAATAGCTGACCAAAAAGGGATATATCCTGATTGGAGCTTCTTGGTGAAACATCAGTGACTAGCAGGGTGTGTCAGGGGTCAGTAGTGGTGATATGGCTCTGCTCAGCATGTTTGTATTCAGTGTCACTAAGGAAGAAGACAAGATCAGTTGGTCTACTGGCAACATCATACGTGGTGGAGTAGTCCATGTTGTGGAAGGGTCACCTTTCAGTGGTATCTGGTAAAACTGTTGTAGTAGGCAGACAGGAGGCATTTAAGGTAAGCAGTGTGAAAAGTGACGTACTGCTAGTAGGGAGTGTGGGGATGTAGTACCAGCTAAGGAGAATGGACCTAGAGAGGACTAAAGAAGGGAGAATAGGGAGTGTGGGGATGAAGTACCAGCTAAGGGGGATGGACCTAGAGAGGACTAAAGAAGGAGAATCGGGAGTGTGGGGATGAAGTATCAGCTAAGGGGAATGGACCTAGAGAGGACTAAAGAAGCAGGATAGGGAGTGTGTGGGTAAAGTACCAGCTAAGGGGGATGGACCTAGAGAGGACTAAAGAAGGAGATTAGGGAGTGTGGGGGTAAAGTGCCAGCTAAGGGGGATGGACCTCGAGTGGACTAAAGAAGGAGATTAGGGAGTGTGGGGATGAAGTACCAGCTAATGGGGTTGGACCTAGAGAGGACTAAAGAAGGAGACTAGGGAGTGTGGGGGTAAAGTACCAGCTAAGGGGATGGACCTAGAGAGGACTAAAGAAGGAGAATAGGGAGTGTGGGGGTAAGGTACCAGTTAAGGGGGATGGACCTAGAGAGGACTAAAGAAGGAGAATAGGGAGTGTGGGGGTAAAGTACCAGTTAAGGGGGATGGATCCAGAGAGGACTAAAGAAGGAGAATAGGGAGTGTGGGGGTAAAGTACCAGTTAAGGGGGATGGATCCAGAGAGGACTAAAGAAGGAGAATAGGGAGTGTGGGGGTAAAGTACCAGCTAAGGGGGATGGATCCAGAGAGGACTAAAGAAGGAGAATAGGGAGTGTGGGGGTAAAGTACCAGTTAAGGGGGATGGATCCAGAGAGGACTAAAGAAGGAGAATAGGGAGTGGGGGTAAAGTACCAGTTAAGGGGGATGGATCCAGAGAGGACTAAAGAAGGAGAATAGGGAGTGTGGGGGTAAAGTACCAGCTAAGGGGATGGACCTAGAGAGGACTAAAGAAGGAGAATAGGGAGTGTGGGGGTAAAGTACCAGTTAAGGGGGATGGATCCAGAGAGGACTAAAGAAGGAGAATAGGGAGTGTGGGGGTAAAGTACCAGCTAAGGGGGATGGATCCAGAGAGGACTAAAGAAGGAGAATAGGGAGTGTGGGGGTAAAGTACCAGCTAAGGGGATGGACCTAGAGAGGACTAAAGAAGGAGAATAGGGAGTGTGGGGGTAAAGTACCAGCAAAGGGGGGTGGACCTAGAAAGGAATAAAGAAGGAGAATAGGGAGAGTGGGGGTAAAGTACCAGCAAAGGGGAATGGACCTGGAGAGGACTAAAGAAGGAGAATAAGGAGTGTGGGGGTAAAGTACCAGTTAAGGGGAATGGACCTAGAGAGGACTAAAGAAGCAGAATAGGGAGTGTGGGGGTAAAGTACCAGTTAAGGGGAATGGACCTAGAGAGGACTAAAGAAGCAGAATAGGGAGTGTGGGGGTAAAGTGCCAGCAAAGGGGAATGGACCTAGAGAGGACTAAAGAAGAAGAATAGGGAGTGTGGGGATGAAGTACCAGCTAAGGGGATGGACCTAGAGAGGACTAAAGAAGGAGAATAGGGAGTGTGGGGATGAAGTACCAGCTAAGGGAATAGACCTAGAGAGGACTAAAGAAGGAGATTAGGGAGTGTGGGGGTGAAGTACCAGCTAAGGGGGGTGGACCTAGAGAGGACTAAAGAAGGAGATTAGGGAGTGTGGGGGTAAAGTACCAGCTAAGCGGAATGGACCTAGAGAGGACTAAAGAAGCAGAATAGGGAGTGTAGGGGTAAAGTACCAGTTAAGGGGATGGACCTAGAGAGGACTAAAGAAAGAGATTAGGGAGTGTGGGGATGAAGTACCAGCTAAGGGGGATGGCCCTAGAGAGGACTAAATAAGGAGAATAGGGAGTGTGGGGATGAAGTACCAGCTAAGGGGAATGGACCTAGAGAGGACTAAAGAAGCAGAATAGGGAGTGTGGGGGTAAAGTACCAGCAAAGGGGGATGGACCTAGAAAGGACTAAAGAAGGAGAATAGGGAGTGTGGGGGTGAAGTACCAGCTAAGGGGGATGGACCTAGAGAGGACTAAAGAAGCAGAATAGGGAGTGTGGGGGTAAAGTACCAGCAAAGGGGGATGGACCTAGAAAGGACTAAAGAAGGAGAATAGGGAGTGTGGGGGTAAAGTACCAGCTAAGGGGGATGGACATAGAGAAGACTAAAGGAGGAGAATAGGGAGTGTGGGGGTAAAGTACCAGCTAAGGGGGATGGACCTAGAGAGGACTAAAGAAGCAGAATAGGGAGTGTGGGGGTAAAGTACCAGCTAAGGGGGATGGACGTAGAGAGGACTAAAGAAGCAGAATAGGGAGTGTGGGGGTAAAGTACCAGCAAAGGGGGATGGACCTAGAAAGGACTAAAGAAGGAGAATAGGGAGTGTGGGGGTAAAGTACCAGCTAAGGGGAATGGACCTAGAGAGGACTAAAGAAGGAGAATAGGGAGTGTGGGGGTAAAGTACCAGTTAAGGGGGATGGACCTAGAGAGGACTAAAGAAGGAGAATAGGGAGTGTGGGGATGAAGTACCAGCTAAGGGGGATGGACCTAGAGAGGACTAAAGAAGGAGAGTAGGGATTGTGGGGGCAAAGTACCAGCTAAGGGGAATGGACCTAGAGAGGACTAAAGAAGGAGAGTAGGGAGTGTGGGGATGAAGTACCAGCTAAGGGGAATGGACCTAGAGAGGACTAAAGAAGGAGAATAGGGAGTGTGGTGGTAAAGTACCAGCTAAGGGGGATGGACCTGGTGAGGACTAAAGAAGGAGATTAGGGAGTGTGGGGGTAAAGTACCAGTTAAGGGGGTTGGACCTAGAGAGGACTAAAGAAGGAGAATAGGGAGTGTGGGGATGAAGTACCAGCAAAGGGGGATGGACCTATAGAGGACTAAAGAAGGAGAATAGGGAGTGTGGGGGTAAAGTACCAGCAAAGGGGGATGGACCTAGACAGGACTAAAGAAGCAGAATAGAGAGTGTGGGGGTAAAGTACCAGCAAAGGGGGATGGACCTAGACAGGACTAAAGAAGCAGAATAGGGAGTGTGGGGGTAAAGTACCAGTTAAGGGGGATGGACCTAGAGAGGACTAAAGAAGGAGAATAGGGAGTTTGGGGGTAAAGTACCAGCTAAGAGGAATGGACCTAGAGAGGACTAAAGAAGGAGAATAGGGAGTGTGGGGATAAAGTACCAGCTAAGGGGAATGGACCTAGAGAGGACTAAAGAAGGAGATTAGGGAGTGTGGGGATGAAGTACCAGCTAAGGTGGATGGACCTAGAGAGGACTAAAGAAGGAGAATAGGGAGTGTGGGGATGAAGTACTAGCTAAGGGGAATGGACCTAGAGAGGACCAAAGAAGCAGAATAGGGAGTGTGGGGGTAAAGTACCAGCAAAGGGGATGGACCTAGAGAGGACTAAAGAAGGAGAATAGGGAGTGTGGGGGTAAAGTACCAGCTAAGGGGAATGGACCTAGAGAGGACTAAAGCATGAGATTAGGGAGTGTAGGGATGAAGTACCAGCTAAGGGGGGTGGACCTAGAGAGGACTAAAGAAGGAGAATAGGGAGTGTGGGGGTAAAGTACCAGCAAAGGGGGATGGACCTAGAAAGGACTAAAGAAGGAGAATAGGGAGTGTGGGGGTAAAGTACCAGCTAAGGGGGATGGACCTAGAGACGACTAAAGAAGGAGAATAGGGAGTGTGGGGATGAAGTACCAGCTAAGGGGGATGGACCTAGAGAGGACTAAAGAAGCAGAATAGGGAGTGTGGGGGTTAAGTACCAGCTAAGACCGATGGACCTAGAGAGGACTAAAGAAGCAGAATAGGGAGTGTGGGGGTGAAGTACCAGCTAAGGGGAATGGACCTAGAGAGGACTAAAGAAGGAGATTAGGGAGTGTGGGGATGAAGTACCAGCTAAGGGGAATGGACCTAGAGAGGACTAAAGAAGGAGAATAGGGAGTGTGGGGATAAAGTACCAGTTAAGGGGGATGGACCTAGAGAGGACTAAAGAAGGAGATTAGGGAGTGTGGGGGTAAAGTACCAGTTAAGGGGGGTGGACCTAGAGAGGACTAAAGAGGGAGAATAGAGAGTGTGGGGATGAAGTACCAGCTAAGGGGGATGGACCTAGAGAGGACTAAAGAAGGAGAATAGGGAGTGTGGGGATGAAGTACCAGCTAAGGGGGATGGACCTAGACAGGACTAAAGAAGCAGAATAGGGAGTGTTGGGGTAAAGTACCAGCAAAGGGGGATGGACCTAGACAGGACTAAAGAAGCAGAATAGGGTGTGTGGGGGTAAAGTACCAGCAAAGGGGGATGGACCTAGAAAGGACTAAAGAAGCAGAATAGGGAGTGTGGGGGTAAAGTACCAGTTAAGGGGGATGGACCTAGAGAGGACTAAAGAAGGAGAATTGGGAGTGTGGGGGTAAAGTACCAGCTAACGGGGATGGACCTAGAGAGGACTAAAGAAGGAGACTAGGGAGTGTGGGGATGAAGTACCAGCTAAGGTGAATGGACCTAGAAAGGACTAAAGAAGGAGATTAGGGAGTGTGGGGATGAAGTACCAGCTAAGGGGGGGTAGACCTAGAGAGGACTAAAGAAGGAGAATAGGGAGTGTGGGGATAAAGTATCAGCTAAGGGGAATGGACCTAGAGAGGACTAAAGAAGGAGAATAGGGAGTGTGGGGGTAAAGTACCAGCTAAGGGGAATGGACCTAGATAGGACTAAAGAAGGAGATTAGGGAGTGTGGGGATGAAGTACCAGCTAAGGGGGGTAGACCTAGAGAGGACTAAAGAAGGAGATTAGGGAGTGTGGTGGTAAAGTACCAGCTAAGGGGGATGGACCTAGAGAGGACTAAAGAAGGAGATTAGGGAGTGTGGGGATGAAGTACCAGCTAAGCGGGATGGACCTAGAGAGGGCTAAAGAAGGAGAATAGGGAGTGTGGGGTAAAGTGCCAGCTAAGGGGGATGGACCTAGAGAAGACTAAAGAAGGAGAATAGGGTGTGTGGGGATGAAGTACTAGCTAAGGGGGATGGACCTAGAGAGGACTAAAGAAGGAGAATAGGGAGTGTGGGGATGAAGTACCAGCTAAGGGGGATGGACCTCGAGAGGACTGAAGATGGAGAATGTGGGGATGAAGTACCAGCTAAGGGGAATGGACCTAGAGAGGACTAAAGAAGGTGAATAGGGAGTGTGAGGGTAAAGTACCAGCTAAGGGAGATGGACCTAGAGAGGACTACAGAAGCAGAATAGGGAGTGTGGGGGTAAAGTACCAGCTAAGGGGGATGGACCTAGAGAGGACTAAAGAAGCAGAATAGGGAGTCTGGGGGTAAAGTACCAGCTAAGGGGATGGACCTAGAGAGGACTAAAGAAGCAGAATAGGGAGTGTGGGGGTAAAGTACCAGCTAAGGGGAATGGACCTAGAGAGGACTAAAGAAAAAGAATAGGGAGTGTGGGGGTAAAGTACCAGCTAAGGGGAATGGACCTAGAGAGGACTAAAGAAGGAGAATGCAGGGATGAAGTACCAGCTAAGGGGAATGGACCTAGAGAGGACTAAAGAAGGAGAATAGGGAGTGTGGGGATAACGTACCAGCTAAGGGGGATGGACCTAGAGAGTACTAAAGAAGGAGAATGTGGGGATGAAGTACCAGCTAAGGGGAATGGACCTAGAGAGGACTAAAGAAGGAGAATAGGGAGTGTGGGGGTAAAGTACCAGCTAAGTGGAATGGACCTAGAGAGTACTAAAGAAGGAGAATGTGGGGATGAAGTACCAGCTAAGGGGAATGGACCTAGAGAGGACTAAAGAAGGAGAATAGGGAGTGTGGGGATGAAGTACCAACTAAGGGGGATGGACCTCGAGAGGACTGAAGAAGGAGAATGTGGGGATGAAGTACCAGCTATGGGGAATGGACCTAGGGAGGACTAAAGAAGGAGATTAGGGAGTGTAGGGATGAAGTACCAACTAAGGGCGATGGACCTCGAGAGGACTAAAGAAGGAGAATGTGGGGATGAAGTACCAGCTAAGGGGGATGGACCTAGAGAGGACTAAGGAAGGAGATTAGGGAGTGTGGGGGTAAAGTACCAGCTAAGGGGATGCACCTAGAGAGGACTAAAGAAGGAGAATAGGGAGTGTGGGGGTAAAGTACCAGCTAAGGGGAATGGACCTAGAGACGACTAAAACAGGAGAATAGGGAGTGTGGGGATAAAGTACCAGCTAAGGGGATGAACCTAGAGAGGACTAAAGAAGCAGAATAGGGAGTGTGGGGATGAAGTACCAGCTAAGGGGGATGGACCTAGAGCGGACTAAAGAAGCAGAATAGGGAGTGTGGGGATAAAGTACCAGCTAAGGGGAATGGACCTAGAAAGGACTAAAGAAGCAGAATAGGGAGTGTGGGGATGAAGTACCAGCTAAGGGGGATGGACCTAGAGAGGACTAAAGAAGCAGAATAGGGAGTGTGGGGATAAAGTACCAGCTAAGGGGAATGGACCTAGAAAGGACTAAAGAAGCAGAATAGGGAGTGTGGGGATGAAGTACCAGCTAAGGGGGATGGAACTAGACAGGACTAAAGAAGCAGAATAGGGAGTGTGGGGATAAAGTACCAGCTAAGGGGAATGGACCTAGAAAGGACTAAAGAAGCAGAATAGGGAGTGTGGGGATGAAGTACCAGCTGAGGGGGATGGACCTAGACAGGACTAAAGAAGGGAGAAGAGGGAGTGTGGGGATGAAGTACCAGCTAAGGGGGATGGACCTAGAGAGGACTAAAGAAGCAGAATAGGGAGTGTGGGGGTAAAGTACCAGCTAAGGGGGATGGACCTAGAGAGAAGAAGAAAATGGTCTTTGTGTGATCACACTTAGTCATTTGTGCAACTTAGTAAGGACACTGGCAAGAGCTCTTAGCGTTATGTCATGTTTAGTGCATTATGGATTTAAAAGCTGCAGATTTCATGTGGGGTGCTGGTAAAGTAGCAGTTGGAATATTACATACATTTCTAAAGACTTGATGAGGACTTCATGTCTTCACCTTACAGTGCAGTGTGCAAAGGAAGGGCCATTAATGTAGCCAGGGAGAATTAAGTAAAGTAACAAAAGGCTAAGTGCAGTAGATGTGCACTTTTGGGGAAAAAGAATGGCGATGTCACATTATGAGTTTGCAATATTGTCAGAAGCCTTAAGAAAGATGGAAGGAAGTGCAGAATGGGGAGGAGAAGTTATATGCTCCAATTCTAGTATGATGCAAAGAAGTGCTTTATTTCTCACAAAGGGGGTGAAACCCCTTCCATATGCTGTTGAGGAAGGCATCAATTCCATGTTGTGTTGGATGTGGATGTATCCCAGTGTCAGCTCTGTTTATCAGGTGCGAGACACCTCACATAGTATTAGTCCAAGATCCTGTTCCATGTGCTTTGTTTTTTTTTAAACGTGTGTTGAATTATTACTTGTGACATAGGCAAATTTGCATAAAAGAAAGCAAACCATATTAATATGTTCACACTTACAAGCATTATATGTCACATGTTCTTCTGTACAATGTAATCAGTCCAATATTACATAGGTTGGTCAATTCTTGCCTTGCCTTAAACCATATTCCTCCTCCAAAATATTTTTCTGTATGCATTGTACCCACTACTACCATTTTTTCTATATATTTTTTTCCCACCCATTTTAAAGATCCCACTTTTTGTCTTTTTTCTTGGTTACAATATCCACTACCTCAAGTATGGTTGGTTTATATTTTGATTTCCATTTTCTAGTACTTGTTTTTTTTTTGTAGCCACCAGAATTAAATTTAAGAATGTGTTATTAGTTATACAGTTCAGATCTGTATCCCAGCTTAAAAAAAAAAAAAAAAAAAAAAAAAAAAATTCCTTAGTTAACACCCATTTACTCATCCAGTATTCTGGACAGGGTACTCTGTAAGGAATTTGTAAAATCTGCCAGCTCATTACACTCCCAAAACATATGTTCCCAGTTACGTCTTTCTTCCACATTACATGTCCAATATTTGCTATCTACTTGAGGAAAAATTGTTTGGAGTCTGCTTGGGGTATAAAAGTAGCTATGCAAATACTTCCAAGCAATAATCATAAATCGTATAGACTTGGTTACATATTTGACAGCCATATATATGTCTCCCATTGCTTCTTTATGAATTGCTTATCCAGTCTCTTTTTCCTAGGCTTTTCTAACCTCCTCTGATTGATTCCTATAGTTATTGTGTAATATTTTATATGCCCAACAAATTATCCATTTCTTTTAACAGCAGCTTCTGTTTTAGATTCAACAAAACCTCTGTCAGTGCAGGGCTTTCATTTTGGATTCTTGTGGCCCTTTCTCTTTGCCTATACTTTGAGATAAATCCCTGATAGGGAAGGCAGTCTCTAGTCTGAAGTCCAAATCTCATCTTGACATCTTCCTATTCTGTTACCTTTGCCTCTCTAGTTATTGGTTCACAGTACCTTAGGTCCTTTGCCAGTTCCCTCCAGTAAATTCCAGCCTCCTCTTCTATTCCCTGTAGTCCTAATTGCAGTCAAAACTATTGGGAGAATCTTTTTCTCCATTCCCATGTTGGCTAAGTTCTTAAAAATACTCTGATACTTTAAGTATAGTGTTCTGTATAACTATTATTCTCCTTAAGAATCTGCATTAGAAATCCTTCTCTCTTCTTCTTTTTTTTTTTATTTCCCTGTGCTGCTTTTTCATTGCTTTCCACTTTGAATTGTAGTTTTCTGTTTGCATTATATAACTGTGTACTTAACTGTGTTGCTTTAAAATATCCCTTCAATTCAAGTAATCCTAAACCGCCACCTTTTATTGGAAGGATCATCTTATACCACTGCACTCTTGTCGTTTTCCCTCTCAGGTAAGACCTTTCATCTCTTTATTATTTGCTATCCACAGCTTCTCATTTCATTGATGATAATATACCTGACGTGTGTATAAAACTAAAGGGACTAAAAACATTTTTACTGTTTGTATCTTGCAGTCCATATCCATAGACAACAGCTTCCAATTTCTCATTTTTTGTATTATCTTTTGTTTAGTCTCTTCCCACATATCATTAGCTGGCATAACAGAATCCTTCTGACCCATACTCCTAAGTACTTCTTATCATGTGTCCATGAGTATGGCTATTGCTGAACCAGTTCATGTTTGGGTACGTGGTTTACATCTGTAGCATTTGTTTTATCTTCACTGATTTTATATCCCCCAAAAGAAAAACACTAAGATATTCCTTTCTGGTTTTATCAGGCACAAAATAGTAATGTGTGCAAATAAAACCAACTTTTCCTGATTACCATAATAATTATATTTTTGAATTTATGAGTCCCTTGTTTTCTTTGCCAATGGTTCTACATGCAACACAAATAACATAGGTAAAAGGTAACACCCCTCTCTATTTTATCTGTTCAGGCACATCTTATCAGAGATGAGCCCTCCCACTTTGATTTTTTTGCCTCCAATTCCTCATATATCCTCCTAATTAACCGTATTATTGTATCAGGGAATGCAAATCCCTCCATTGCCTTACTCATAAAATCCTAGCTTACTCTGTCGAATGTTTTCTCTGCATCAAGACCCACCTACAACAGCAGTTATTTTCTTACATTCTGCTTTCCTCTGGATCATCATTGTTCTATTAAAACTGTCAAATGTTTGCCTCCCCTCCCCAACACCACATTGATCCATAGCTATCAATTTTGGCAACATCTTTGCCATTCTTTTAGCCATTATAGACGTAAATACTTAATAAGCATGGTTTAATATTGAAATAGGCCTGTGTTTATTAAACATGAGACCTTTATCTGTAGCATTAGTCATGAAGCTTTCACCCCTCTAGTGTTAGTCATGAGACACCCCCATGTATTAGGCATGTGATCCATCCTGTGTGATGCTGAGCAATAAATTCCTTTCTTGATAGCCCTCCACATGGTGGTGGGGTAATGAACTAATGTCAGTTGTGTGTATTAGGTATGAGACTTTGTCACTGTAATGTTAGGCATGGGAATGCTACCTATATAGTGTTGATTGAAAGACAAGTCATACATTGGGTTTATCATCCCTCCCCCGCAAATGGTGCCAGTTTTGAAAGTGAGCCAAGTTTGTTTGTTTGTTAAGCAATGACCCCTTTCCTGTGGTTTGAAAAATGTGGCTCCTTATGTCTTAGACATCTGATCCTTCCTTGTACTGCTGGACACATGATCCCGTTGATGTGGCATTCTGCATTCGACCCCCCCCCCCCAATGTGGTTTTACAACTGGAATCCCTTCTGTATATATTATTGTGATAAAACCTCTTTAATCTGTTGTTGAGCATGAGTCCCCCCCATGTGTTTTGGGGCCAGAAAGAAGTTCTTAAGTTCAGTGATCATGCTTAGATCTGACACTTTCAATTAACACTAATCATCTTAACCCAGGTCATAACCCCAAATTACATCTCCAATGTCAAGATTTTCTGTACATGTTGATATAGACTCTGAACTGTGTATTCAACGTGGTAGTCTTTCCACATTAGTGGTATTTGTTGTGAAAGATATGAGTAAGATACAAACTCCTTAGTTGGGTCTTATATTAACCCAAAACCATTAGTTGTTGTTGCTGTGTGTGTGTGTCTATTTAGGTTTCTAGTACTATGATGGGAATGGACCCCATTCCTAAGTTAAAGTATGATTAAAGTTCATTAAATTAGTATTGTTTCAATCTTTGATGTTAGCCAGCACCCACAACATACCCAGAAATGACTCCTGCATTTCATAGAGTTACGTGCACTGGTAGCACCACAACATGACTCCTGCATTTCATAGAGTTACGTGTACTGGTAGCACCCACAACATACCCAGAAATGACTCTTGCATTTCATAGAGTTACGTGCACTGGTAGCACCACAACATGACTCCTGCATTTCATAGAGTTACGTGTACTGGTAGCACCACAACATACCCAGAAATGACTCCTGCATTTCATAGAGTTACGTGCACTGGTAGCACCACAACATGACTCCTGCATTTCATAGAGTTACGTGCACTGGTAGCACCACAACGTACCCAGAAATGACTCCTGCATTTCATAGAGTTACGTGCACTGGTAGCACCACAACATGACTCCTGCATTTCATAGAGTTACGTGTACTGGTAGCACCACAACATACCCAGAAATGACTCCTGCATTTCATAGAGTTACATGTACTGGTAGCACCACAACATGACTCCTGCATTTCATAGAGTTACGTGCACTGGTAGCACCACAACGTACCCAGAAATGACTCCTGCATTTCATAGAGTTACGTGCACTGGTAGCACCACAACATACCCAGAAATGACTCCTGCATTTCATAGAGTTACGTGCACTGGTAGCACCACAACATGACTCCTGCATTTCATAGAGTTACGTGTACTGGTAGTAGCACCACAACATGACTCCTGCATTTCATAGAGTTACGTGCACTGGTAGCACCACAACATACCCAGAAATGACTCCTGCATTTCATAGAGTTACGTGCACTGGTAGCACCACAACATGACTCCTGCATTTCATAGAGTTACGTGCACTGGTAGCACCACAACATGACTCCTGCATTTCATAGAGTTACGTGTACTGGTAGCACCACAACATACCCAGAAATGACTCCTGCATTTCATAGAGTTACGTGTACTGGTAGTAGCACCACAACATGACTCCTGCATTTCACAGAGTTACGTGTACTGGTAGCACCACAACATACCCAGAAATGACTCCTGCATTTCAGAGTTACGTGCACTGGTAGCACCACAACATGACTCCTGCATTTCATAGAGTTACATGTACTGGTAGCACCACAACATGACTCCTGCATTTCATAGAGTTACGTGTACTGGTAGCACCACAACATACCCAGAAATGACTCCTGCATTTCACAGAGTTACGTGTACAGGTAGTACCACAACATACCCAGAAATGACTCCTGCATTTCATAGGGTTTACATGTATTGGTAGCATGTGTAAATAAGGCTGTGAATTCTGTTTACATGAGACCCATTGAGCCTACTATTATATTATATATGTGTGGGTATCTTCCTTCCACATTGCTGTCTTTTCTGCCCGCAAATCATGGTATTTTATGACTTTGTGTCTCTCTGTACGTAATTATAACCACTGGGTTAGCAGTTTGAGTGATCAATGCTCCTTTTGTCTTCTCTTCTTGAACTACTTTGGCTGGTTTTCTCTTGTTTGTTTTTTGAACTGTTGGTAATAGTTGATCCCATGTGATATAAATGTCATCATTCTCTATAATGCTTTGTGACTCATGTTTCCAATGCATCTCAGCTATTTCAGTACTGTAATGATTGCACAATCCCCACGTCAACAGTCTTGCCACATTAGTGTATCACACCTAGCTACAAGATGTGTGAATGTTTCCCGTTCTGTTTTACAGAACCTGCATTTGTCTTTATCTCCCACATGTTCAATGCAGTTTGTAAACCAAAGTGTATGAACTCCACTATCCTAGGCCGCTGATATTAACCTTTCAGCTTTTGGTTTAAATTCACATCGTCTTAACCATTGCTGTGTCAAATGCTGATCAGCATGAGGTTATTACAGGAGTTTTTTGGACTTGCAGTTATTTTTATGCCTTTTCCACATTTCTTGCCTTCTCATCTGATCCTTCTCCTTGTATTCTTTTGTTTTTCGGCACATTCAGTTGCTTTCTGATTTTTGTCTACTTCTGGTTGGGTGTCTGTTCCCTCTTGACATTGATATGCTTCTGTTAAACTAAGCAGGGAAGTCATCTTAGATTTGTTCTCTTCGTGTTTCAGAACTTTCACTATGTTTTGATTTGATGAACTCAGTAAATATGTATGCAGTCCTATGAGTATAGATCAGAACAAAGGGGTATATTATCTTCGTATACACTGATTTTTATATATCATCTGATAAGCATGAAGCATTTTTCTTGTTTTCCTGTCCAATTCTTCCAGTACCATTTGGAGCCATTCAGTCACCCCAAAACCGAAAGTTAGAACAGGAAGGGCAAATTGGTTCACAGCTTGGACTTTGTTCCTAGATGTCAGAGCTGTTTTCAGTATTAATTTTAGTCTTCTGAAATATTCTTTACTGAGTTTTGTTTGCATTTCATGTTTTATTCTTGATCCTTCATCAGTTCCTGAATATTCATACACACCCTCCTGCTCAAGTTCCTTTATATCACATTCCTATCCCAGACAGATATTTTCTCGGTGGACCAACATTCCAGCTTCAAATGTTGCTTTTGCACATTTATCAAGACCAAATGACATTCTTATATCACCTGAGAAAGTTCTGACCACTTCCAATTTTGCTTTCAGCTCCTCATCAGATGTACAGTTTTAAATCACTCACAAAAAGAATATATGAAGTCTTTACACTTAGTTGTTGTCTGGGAGCCAAATTGTACCCATGACTTGATCTGTGAAGTAAACAGCTTAATGGGTTAAAGGCAAGACAAAAGACCAGCAGTGACAAAGAATCACCCTGGAATATCCCCTATGAATTTTTATCCCTAAGATAATAATTTGTCCTTCACTTGCCATTGTTTTATGCTCACTACAATGTAATTGATCAATGCAGAGTCTATCTTATACATCTGTAGATATCTGTACTTATGTATAGATTGATATTTATCTGTCTATATAGGCGTGTGTGTGTGTATATATATATATATATATATATATATATATATATATATATATATATATATATATATATATTATATATATATGGATTCACTTTAGAAGCTCGAAATACTGAAATATCGAAATTCAGTATTTCGAGCCCATGAAGAAGAATCCTGAAAACAACGAAACCTCAGAAGCGTGAAATTCAAAACCTTGCACACCGGAGATTTTGAATTAGCACTTCCGGTGTTTCGCTGTGGTTGTGGATTCAGGTAATTGTTTATTTGTTAAGGGTTTTGGGTAAGGGCTGTGGTGTGTGTTAGTGTGTTTTGTTGCTGTGATGTATGTGTGCGAGGAGAATGTAGCTTGTGTGGTGGTGTTTTATGTGTGTTTGTATGTAGTGCGATCTCAAAGTTAGAATATTTAAGTAGGGGGGTGTGGGGGGCGCAGGGGGGCTTTCCCCCCTTCTTTTATGTAGTAGAGAGCTTGTGTTAGTTTGTGGGGAGGAAAGTGTGTGTGTGTGTGTGTGTGTGTGTGTGGAGTGGAAGCGCAAATTCAAAATCTCCAGTGTGAGAGATTTTGAATTTCGCGCTTCTGAGTTTTTGTTGTTTTCAGGTTTCGACTTTATAGCCTCGAAATACTGAATTTCGATATTTCAGTATTTCGAAGATATAAAGTGAATCCATATGTATATATATATATATATATATATATATATATATATATGGGTCTACTTTACTTACCCGAAACGTTATTCACCGACACTCCGTTGACCGACACCTAAAGACCGACAGTACGAGATACCGACTCTGTAACACGCCATATAAGTGTACCATACATCTACAGGGAAGTAGCCTACCATGATCAGTATTTGTGAAATGCTCACAAATACTGATCATGGTAGGCTACTTCCCTGTAGATGTATGGTATACTTATACAGTAATGCTGAATATTACGTGATTTGCTGTTAAGTGCAATTGTCGGGATTACGATCGTTGGCGTGTTATAGTTTCGGTATCTCGTACTGTCGGTCTTTAGGTGTCGGTCAACGGAGTGTCGGTGAATAACGTTTCGGGTAAGTAAAGTAGACCCATATATATATATATATATATATATATATATATATATATATATATATGTGTGTGTGTAAAATATGAGTATATATTGAATAATTGCCAATGAGATTGAAACACAAAACATCAAACAAATTTGCCAGACTACCATTATCTCCAACTAAATCATCTAAACAAAGTAATTGCAAATATAAACCAGTAAGTTACATTTGTGATTACTCGAGGTAAAACAAAAAAACAACTTTTACATGAAAACTTCACCTTCCCCTCCGCCCATATCCTCTGAAATTAAATATACGTAATTCAAGGATGACACAACCTCATAGAAAGAAGAAAAAAATGAATTATGTATGGATCAGCTAGTCTGCTGATGAATATCATCGCCATTACAGCATGCTATGAAGTGCATACATCAACAATCCTGTAAGTCGTGTGTGTGTGTGTGTGTGTGTGTGTGTGTGTGTGTGTGTGCGTGTATCTATATATATATATATATATATATATATATATATATATATATGTATGTATGAGATATGTGAGTGTGTAGATATATTTATATGTATATATACGTGCATACATACATACGTACACATCTAATACCCGAGTACCTGTGGAAAGGTACTCAGGCCAATAGGAAGTGTTTGTGGACTTTTTGGGTTCCACAACTAGCTTTTTAAAATTTACATTCACGCATTCAGTTGAGAGTATTGACTATCTAGGTGTCACTTTATTTAAAGCTAGAGTAAGACAGGTATTTTGTTCAAAATTATTTAGGAAGTCCACCTTCTCCAATAACCTAATAGTAATCACCCCATGTTTCAGAAAAGGGGACAAATGGTCAGAATATCTAGGTTTAACATCTGATGATAAGCAGTTTTTAGCGAAATAGAAAACTTAGTGACCATGTTCCTAGAGAGAGGGTATCCACAGGAATTATTAAAAAGTTTGTTGGCTTGTATGGCTATTAAATATTGTAGTGCCAGTAATCAAATTAAGAAAATTTTAATAGACAACTGGAAGTTTATAAGTTATTATGACATCTGCAACAGGCTGTTTGGTGAGAAACCAAGATTTATTCATACACACAACAGTTCAATATTAAAGAACAGTTAGAGTTTGGATTGGAAAGACCACCGTCAAATAAACTGAGCAAAAGTATGATAAAATGTGAAACCTGTTTTTTTTTGTAAATATATTCATCAGGGCACTGAGTTGACCCGTAAATTGATTGTGTATTTAAAATGAGAGAGTAGTATTATGACTGTAACAGCCAAGATGTCATATATTTAGTATTTTGCTATTTCTGCCATGCTTATTATGTGGGAAAATTGAGTGTCCACTTAAGAAAATTTACAAACACTATTATGATATTTCCAGGCAAAATACTAATAATGCACTTTTTAAGATTAAACAAAATTGTATAAAAAGTACTAAGTTTATTTTTTATATTAGAAAAAGTGGCTGCAAATCCTAGAGGTGGCCCTTAGGAGTTGAGATTGGAGTGTAGGGAGCTGATGTGGCAGATGAGACTTAATGCCAGTGTCTTCCAGGAGTGAACAATGCCAACTCGATTAGTAGTGCTTTTAAAATAAGAGAATCAAAATTATGAATAGCATTACTGAATTGAATGAAATGTAATTACATTTAAATATGGTTAATTGTGTTTTTTAGTTTATGTAGGGTTGCCATTTTAAGTTTGAGGTGAATTTTAAAGTTTTAAGTTGAAGTGCTTTTTAAGATGCATAATTAGTTAACTGACTGAATGCAATGGATATATAAATGGTGAAGAATTGTGGTTAAATTAGTTCTGAAGAAGTCCATGTCAGTGAAAGGACAAAAGCGCTTAACTGGTTTTTAATGAATTTTTTTATCCTTCTGGGACGTGGGAGTTATTCATTTCTGAAAATGTATTACATATTCCCTGTTCCTTTGGAGGCTTGGGATTTCCTCGTATGTTTTTTTGGTTTTATATATGCATACACACACACACACACACACACATATATATATATATATATATATATATATATATATATATATATATATATACATACATACATACATATAAATATACATGCATACACATCTAATACAGCCTGTATTTTCAGATGTTGTAAAGGTATGCAACATCTTTGACAGAACTCCATTTATATTCCTGGCTAGCAGTATGCAATGATCTGCATAAAGCCTATACATTCTGCTGTTTTCTTCCCCTGTCCTTTTTGTTGTTATTTCTAATCCTAGTGGCTAATCTATCAGTCACCAGTAGGAATAAGCCTATTGATACTGGGCAACCTTACTGTGTATCCCTATGGATTTGTCCTTTGCTGGACACACCCCCATTTACCAACTTATCAATGGGTCATTATGTAAAATCCTAATTTTTTTTGTAAAAGACTTTCCTTCCTGTTATATAAGTAGTACCAGTCTGTGGAACCAAATGCCTTTTGGATTTCAAAAGGAGTGGTGCTTGCATGTATAGAGTTTTGTTAACATAATATCAGGAAAGTTGCCAGGGTCCACCAATTGTTTGACTTGAAAACCCTGCATAAGACCTTTTTGCCATTATTACACAAGCTTCAGAAGGATCTTATCCAGCCTTTTGGACAACATTTTTGCTAACATGTTTGTATCTAAATTCAACAAGGATTTTGGCCTAGTTCTATCCCCCTTTCTCAAAAGATCTCTTCTAGGCCAGTCAGCATACCTCCCCAGTAAATAAACGGAAGGTTGATTTGTCATTCCTGAGGTTGTGTGTGTGTGTGTGTGTGTGTGTGTGTGTGTGTGTGTGTGTGTGTGTGTGTGTGTGTGTGTGTGTGTGTGTGTGTGTGTGTACACGTGTTTGATGGGGGTTGCCAGCCACTTGTCATCTGATCATGTCAGGCATGTTGTTATGTCCTTATAAGTTAGCTGTTGGACTTGCTACATAATGGCTACTGCAATATCTCCAAATTACTTATCAATAGTAAACTGACTTGTTTTTTGATATTGCAGTTGCTTGTAACACTAAAAGTGTTTAACTTTTGTCATTCTAGCTTCACCTTCATCAATCACAACATATGAAACCTGTCAGACGTACGAGAGGCCAATAGCCTTCACTGCTCGATCAAGGAAGCTGTGGATAAATTTCAAATCCAATGAAGCAAACAGTGCTCGAGGGTTCCATATACCATATGTTACATACGATGGTAAGTTAACTTCTGCTGCAGAACCCAGGAATGGTGATAACTGACTGAAACTGTGAAAGCAGTTCTCAGCTCCCCATGGGATTGATCAGGTTTTATGTGCTGACCTAGAAAACCACAGTGACTCCAGCCTGGAAGGGAGGAACCTTTTTCAGGAAAGGAGGTCTGCTGCTTTTCGAACAGAAGGAATGAGTTACTTGTGAAAGTCTGCATCTTCCATTGCCACTTGAGTAAAGTCCAACTAATGGCGACTATAAACTTGTATAGCTGTAAAAGGTCTAGTTACGGGTTCGGTGAAGAGAAAACTGGAAGCTACTGGTGTACAGCACAAGAACAAGGCTGCAAGGGTAGATGTGGGAAAGGTCAGAGTAAGGAAGTGCACAGGTGGCTTATGGGGTTTGGAGAGATTCTGTGGCTGCATAATTTTATGCTGAATTTATATAATGTTGTGGGATGCATGCATAGATACAAAACGTGATAAGGATTTGGAAGGTTCCATGTGTGTTCATTCTTTACTCCCATCCCTGCTGTATTTACATGTTGTTAGAGACACCAAGTAGCAGTTTGGTATGCAGATGTCACGGAAAGTGCCAGTACTAAACCGTGTAACTTCTGCTGCTGAAGTCACCCCTGTACTACAAAGCAGAAAAGTTTTTGCAATAAATTAGCAGAATTTCCCAGTGTAAAACCCAGTAGTCTCCATACTGTTTTCATTTAAGACACCTGATTCTTAATCCTGTCTTTTTTTTCTAGAGGACTATGAACAACTTGTTGAAGACATTGTCCGAGATGGTAGATTGTATGCCTCAGAAAATCATCAAGAAATTTTAAAGGTGAGTAGCTATAAATGTATTCAGTGGGTTTTTTTTTTTATGAGTTTTAAAATTTTTTGTGCACTTGTTGAAACTCTCATCACTGATCGCTTGGAACACCACATACCTCAAACCACAAAGGATAAAATAACATTTATATAATTTTATTTAAAAAAAACAGTTAAGTGCTTTTGTTTGAGAATCAGACTTTATCAGAGCTATTTGTAACATGCAAAAAAGCAACTTAAATACACAGCTTCACCTATCAGTTATAACATTAACCAATTCCATACCAGAGATGACCATTTAAACAAATGTCACCTTAAAAATTAAAAATCATGTCATAAAGTAGTAAAAATATTACCAAATTGTTACTAAAAACTTGGCTGTATCAATTTTGATAATACCGCAGTTTCAATAAACAAGATATAGAGACAGACTCGTTCAAACCTGATGGATTATTAACATTTAAAAACAACTGCCACCATAATTCTCTGATTTCAACATTCCTGCTGCATGGTCCACCTCTAGGATTTTTTGAGACATCTTCCCAAACAAAAAACAGACAATAGTTTTTATTAAAATTTTAATATGTTTAGCTAGGGCATTGTGTGTTCTACATTTCTCAACATTGTATAAATGTTCATATATTCATTCACTAGCCTTAAGATCCATTTTACCTATACAAAAGGCAGAATAAAGTTGACATTTGGCAACATGCACTATGCCCTTGGAATTACAGTCGAAATGTATCTTACTAGACATGCTTTTATTATTAACAGCCAATTGATCAGTGACTAGGAAATACTTACACTGACTGCACTGACCACATTTAAATCTACCCCTTTCTTTATTATTACTTACCCCTTAATACATTATTCCACCATCATTCTCTCAAAAAATTCTTAAAACACTTACTCTTTTTATATATAACTACTGGCCTTACTCCAATTGAATTTTCGAATACGTCAAAGTTATTGAATAACCCCGATTGTTTTCTAAAACAAAGCTAATATACTTTGCTTTCAAGGCTATAAGTATTAATAAAAGTACACTGTCTCCCATTTTCTGCGTATTTTACATTGTAGCATCTTTAGCTGGTCACAGCCCACACTTCCTCTCATTTTCTGTGTATTTTACACTGTGACATCTTTAGCTGGTCACTGCCCACACTGTCTCCCATTTTCTGCGTATTTTACACTGTAGCATCTTTAGCTGGTTACAGCCCAAACTTCGTCCCATTTTGTGCACATTTTACACTGTAGCATCTTCAGCTGGTCACAGCCCACACTTCCTCTCATTTTCTGCATATTTTACACTGTAGCATCTTTAGCTGGTTACAGCCCAAACTTCATCCCATTTTGTGCGTATTTTACACTGCAGCATCTTTAGCTGGTCACAGCCCACACTTCCTCTCATTTTCTGCATATTTTACACTGCAGCATCTTTTGCTGGTCAGAGCCCACACTTCCTCCCATTTTCTGTGTATTTTACTCTGTAGCATCTTTAGCTGGTCACAGCCCACACTGTCTCCCATTTTCTGCTTATTTTGCACTGTAGCATCTTTAGCTGGTCACAGCCCACACTGTCTCCCATTTTCTGTGTATTTTACACTGTAGCATCTTTAGCTGGTCAGAGCCCACACTTCCTCCCATTTTCTGCGTATTTTACACTGTAGCATCTTTAGCTGGTCAGAGCCCACACTTCCTCCCATTGTCTGCGTATTTTACACTGTAGCATCTTTAGCTGGTCACAGCCCAAACTTCCTCTCATTTTCTGCATATTTTACACTGCAGCATCTTTAGCTGGTCACAGCCCACACTGTCTCCCATTTCTGCATATTTTGCACTGTAGCATCTTTAGTTGGTCATAGCCCACACTGTCTCCCATTTTCTGCGTATTTTACACTGTAGCATCTTTAGCTGGTCACAACCCACACTGTCTCCCATTTCTGCATATTTTGCACTGTAGCATCTTTAGTTGGTCATAGCCCACACTGTCTCCCATTTTCTGCATATTTTACACTGTAGCATCTTAAGCTGGTCACAGCCTACACTGTCTCCCATTTTCTGTGTATTTTACACTGCAGCATCTTTAGCTGGTCACAGCCCACATTTTCTCCCATTTTCTGTGTGTTTTAAATTGTAGTATATTTAGCTGGTTGCTCATGCATGTGTGTTGTCTTTGTAATTTACTTAAAATGGAGCTTTCTTCTGGTTTTAAAAAAATGTTAGTCCCCAGTCTTAAAATGTTCCCGTACAACAGCTATATTTTCTGGATAATATGTTTGGGACCTCAGCATTTGCAAGCTGACTCTGAAGTTTGTAAAGGATTTGACAAGAATACCTTAACAGAGAAAGCATAAATTAGTATTTAAGGGGTTGTTTCCAGTGGAAAAATATTGCTTCAGGTGAGCCTTTTACTTGAATCCCAGTTTGAGTTTCAGAAACGTGAAGCTAGAGAAGAGCCACACACATTGCAGTCTTCATAGGATTCTAAACCTGTGCTAGTTAAAAAATCTAGACAGGAGAACAGTCAATTTTTTCTTTAGCCTTTCTGGTGTACATGAGATGTTATTGCTTAATTCATTGTTGTTATATTGAGTCTAAGGAAGTTCTGCTTCAGACTGTCTGCTCGACTTCCCAAAACTTTTCATCTTTCCCCATGTCAGTTGGGTGGATGTCTTCTCAACTGGACATCTTGTTCAGAGGTATAAGATGGTCATCAGCCCACAACTTCTCCAGTTCTTTGTTGTGCAGTTCGTACAACATAGAATGTATTGTGTCATCAGGCCACAGGTGTAGTCTGACTTCCAGAGTTCAGATTAGCACCCCATAGGCAGAAAAAAATTGCCTATTTTTTCATTTAATTTATGCACTTGACACCTGCTGGTATATACATTCGCAGTAGGTGATTTGGTCACTTTGTTGATGTGACTCCCCAGCCTAATGTAAAAATGAGATAAGAAACAAGAAGCAAACCTCACTGCTGAAGGCAGACCCACCACAAAAACAAACACTAAAAGCCAAAATTGTAGGTCAGCCACCACAGCAAAAAAAACCCAGGATATAATAAAAAATCTCGCTTATTGAGTGGTAAGCACTTTCACAGGGTTACCAGTTCTTCTGATCAAGATAAAAAACAATAAACACAGTCAAGATATATATTAGCAATCAACCAGTAAAAACATAGGAGGAATAAAAACAGCTAATAAAAAGTGACTAAATTAAGCTACTGCCTCACCTTCAAAACAGGTTTAAGGGGCAGGCCACAATTCACACCAGGCATTCTATTTGCTTGGAGGGCTATAATTCATTTGAGCAAGCTGCAGCAAACCTGGGTGAAAAAGTCCACCCAGATACAGGATGATTAAAAGCCACATCTAAAGGAATAAAGGGACAGGCTGTACAGCCATTACAGGAAGAAGTACCCTTCCTGCTAGGTGTAGTAGATGGATACTGAGGGTGCCCATAACAGAGCATCCTTTTAAAAGACAGACTTTGTGAAAGTAAAGTGTGGTTGCTTGCCAACTAAAGCACTGATCTTATCATTGACCATTACAACAAACCAATTCTATGCAAGTAAAACCACACACCAACACAGGGAACGCATCTTAGAATATGCTGGCAATATATGCAACTGTATACTGATTAATGCTTTTGCCAGCCATGTCTCTTCCAACCCTGGACATAATAGGTTAAGTTTTAGAGTTCTGCAGCTTTTTTACCTGATGCAAGGGGTGGTGACTTTAATAATTATATTGAGAGGGTGGAGCTCAAATGGATTATAGCTGTCCAAGCACTTAGAATGATTGTGTCTTTCGGCTTTTCCCGGTTAGAGGTCACCACAGTGGAACTCCGGTCTGCTAATGATTGGCAGTTGATTTTTACCTGCCTGACGCGCAACCTTCAATGAAGGTACGCCCATTCACGCATGTCTCCACGCAGAAGACACACTAGCTGAGAATCGAACCGGACAGCGTCTTACTGTGAGGCGACAACGCTACCTGGTCTGAATTGTGGCCTGCCCCTAAACCTGTTTTGAAGGTGAGACAGTAGCTTAATTTCATCACTTTTTATTGGGTTTTTTTATTTATTTAATTTTTTATTTTTTTCCCCATTTGTTTATTGCATTAGTCCGACTGGACACAAGGTGACCATTTTCAGCAGGCCTGGGGAAAAAAGCTCCAGATACATAGTAAAAAATATATAAAAAAAATAAAAATAATAAAGAATTATATAAACATAGCTATTTTGTACAAAGAGCATGGAACATATAAAAGGAGTAAAATCAGAGTTTTACAAATGATGCAGCATATAGTGGTTAGAATATTGAGAAACAATTAAACAAAATATTATACAACAAATATACAATTGCTTGAACATAAATTCAGAAAGAAGTTTCCATAGACAAACAGGGTCATAAACTACAAATGATAACTACAAAGGTGACCTAAACACCTTGTTCAGTGTACTATGCACTAAGTGAAACTACATAGTACACCTGTGATCTAGGGATGTTGAAAGTCTGGAACAGGTGAAATTAGTCTGGTTCTGTACAGGAACATATCCACGTTTTGAATAGGAGATCTTTTAGTAGGGATTTGAAAGTATGTTTACTATTTAGATATCTAATGTCAGGGGGTAGAGAGTGCCAGGCTTTAGCAACTGCATAGGAATAAAAAGACTGGCCTGAGCTATGTAAGCAATTGGTAACAGTCAGTAGGGGGCAGTATTGGAAGATCTTAATTGACGCTCAGTATTATGGAAGTTGAGCTGACCAGAGAGAGCAGGTATTTTATTTGGTTGGTATAGCAGTTAATGGGTCAGGAGAAGTTGATTGTGTTTTAGTAGGTTAGGGAGTTCTAACCATTCTAGTTGTCCTAGGGAGAGGCAGTGGTGAGAATGAAACTTAGCATTGGTTGCAAATTTTGACGTTTTATTGTAGCTCGTAGATAGTTTCAGAAGGTCAGATTTGTTTAGGTTAGTTAGAACTGGGGAAGCGTATAGTAAGGTGGAGAGTAAATGGGTACAAGAGATAGTGATTTGGGATTCCTGTGTGCGGAAGCTCTTGCAGCGGTAGAGTGAACCTTGTTTTTTATGAACTTTGGCAATTGTTAGTGTTATATGTCAAATTTTAGGTTATTGGTCAATAGTTACACCTATTAGCTTGGCTTGAGTTACTGGTGTGATAAGGGTATTGTTGGATGATGTTATTGAGAATGGCAAGGTAGGGGTGAAAGTTTTGGATGGGTGGAAGATCATGAGTTGGGTCTTAGATGGGTTTACTATGAGTTGGGAGGAATTTAACCATTTTTCTATAGTAGTGAAGGCTTCCTGGGTTCTATCTTGGAGTAATTGTAGAGAGGGGGCTGAGCAAATAAGGGTGGTGTCATCAGCATACTGTACTATATTAGTTTGTTAGGTAGCCAAGGGGAGGATATTGGTAAAGATGGAAAATAGTAAGGGACCAAGAATGGATCCTTGTGGAACACCTTGTCCCACTGGAAGGAGGGGGACGAGAGAGTTATGCCATTTAACAGTTTGTTGCCAAAGGGACAGATCATTTTTAAACCACAGTAGAGAGGAATTATTCACATGGAGCTCAGAGAGAGTTGATAGTAATTTGCAGTGGGGTACCGTGTCAGTTGCCTTTGACAGGTCTAGGAGGACAACAGATACTAAGTTACTGAGATTTCTTTGTTGGTTGATGTGGTCAGTAAAGGATATAAGGGCAGAGATGGTACTATGGTTTGGCCAAAATCCATGTTGAGAATTTGCTAGCAGGGTATATTGAAGAAGATGATTCAGTAGTTGGGTGTGTACACATTTTTCTAAGATTTTTGATAGGGCAGATAGCATAGTTATGGGGCGATATTTACAAAGTTCTGTCGAGGAACTACTTTTGTGTAGGGGATGACTTAAGAAATTTTCCAGAGAGAGAGGGGACAGTGTGTTCAGCTATGGATCTATTGATGAATATGGAAATAGGGTAGGTGATGGCAGAGGCGGCAGTCCTGAGGTAATCAGCAGGGAGTTTATCAGCAGCAAGAGTGGTGGGTTTCAATTTAGCAAAGATGTTTACGAATTAGGTCAGTTGGAGCTGGTTTAAGAGAGAATTGGGTGTTGGTCTTTCAGTGACAGTTCTGTATTTTGGGGGTATTTGTAGTAGTAGTAGTGGAGAATTGTTGAATAACATTTGGCTGGAGGAGGTGAAATAGTCATTAAACTGGGTGGCAATATAATTATCACCTTCAATGTTAGGGTTTGGGGAGGTGATTTTGCCTGGTTGGAGAATGTGGTTGATTGCAGACCAGAATTTTTGTGGATTGTTGTAGTGAGTTTTTTGTAGCTGGATATAACAACTTTTTTTTTTGTCATTACATATTTGTTTTTTTTTTTTGCTTTGTTTCTGAGCTCTAGGAAGTATTGTTGATTTGTACTTGTTTTGTTGGTATGCCGGGTTGTCCAAGCTATGTCTCATTTGAGTAGGGATCTTGTGTCCTTTGAGATCCATTGGGTTGGGTTGGTTTTAATACGAATTATACGTTGTGGGGCCATAAAATTAAGGATACCTAAGAGGGTAATATTAAAGTACTCCACGGCTTCATCTAATGGTAGTTTTAAGAGATGACCAATTTTTTTAAGGTGTTGATGAGTTGGTCTGGTAGGAAATTTTTGGAACTACGGATAGAAAGTAAGATGGGGGGGGGTTTATGGGTTTTGTGTGCTGTCTTAGTATGAATGTGGTTAGATGATCACTGAGGAAGTCAGGTAATGTACCAGATATATTGGCAGATGAAGGCTTGTTGGTTAGGATCCAGTCTAATATGGATTCATTTTTGGTGGATTTGTCTATACAGGTGGGGGTTTGGATAAGCTGTGTGAAGTTAAATAGGTTTAAGTGGTACTGGGGGGAGGGGGGATGCCATGATAGAGGCCCAATCAGTGTTGAAGTCTCCCAGGACAAGTGTCTCCTGAGGGAGGGAGGTGGAAGTCCAATGTAAAATAGATTCCAGGGTGGCAATATGGTGGTGGTAAGAAGACACCTATAATGTTGAGTTGTTTCTGTTGGTTTAATTTTATATTTGCAAACAGGGTTTCTGCATAGCCAAAAGTGGGGATATCTTTACGTATTTGTTGGAGCATAAGGTTGTGCCTGTAAAGTAAGGCAATGCTCCAGTCTCTTTTAGCTATTCGATCACATCTAAGGATGTAGCCAGGAGGGACTATGGTGGTATCTTTGATGTGGGGCTTGATCCAGGTCTCGGTTAGGAGTACAATGTCAGGGGTATAGAAGGATATAGAGGCATGTAGCTCTTCATTTTTATTCATGATGTTGCAGATGTTTATACTGATTATTAAGAGTTCAGAGGGTTTTTGCTTGCAGGGGATATTAGGTCCATGTAGGTTTGTAGCCGTGGGTATAGTAGTGGTGGGGCCTGGGTTAGGGTGGATGCCACGACTGAGTGCAAGTTAGTTAGTAGCAGTGGTCAGTGTGTGTAGATAACTGGCAATCATATTGTGTATGAGTAACCTGGGTAGTTTTTTGTAATTCTTTTGTAGGTGAGCTCAAAGGGGATGTGGTTGAAGATGGTAGGTGAAATGTATATGCAATTATGGTAGTGAGTGTTTGAAAAGGTTAGTGTGGGGGAATTTAGGTGATTATGGTTAGTGATAGTGGAGTGGTAGGAAGTTAGATGGTAGCCTAGGGAGAGGAGTAGTGCTAAGAAAATAGGAGGTGCAAGCATGGTGAGAGTTGAAGGGGGTGGTGGTAGTATATGTAGAGTCAAGTTATCTGGTTTGGTGGCAGTTACTAGAGGGAGAAAGGATAGTGTGATGTGGCAGAGCACCACAGAACAAATTAATGAACGGGTAGTGAAAGGAAAGAGAGGGGGGAGTGGTTGGAGGATGATGGGATAGGTTGGTGGGAGGTGTTAGGGAAGTCAGGTGATTGTGGTTATGAATAAATTTGGTTATAGGCGGGGCAGGTGGGATAAGGGTCAGGGTGGGGAGCGAAGTGAGCCCGAGCAATACTGAGGGTGAACGGAGTGGGCTGAATCAAATCCACAAGGTAAGGAACTCCGCAAAGAAATGAAACCGTGAACTAGAGTAGGTAAGGTACTGGTTAAAGTGCAATTATATTTATCTGTGACTGGCATCACCACTGCGACTTTTATGGGCAGTAGCTAACAGTAAATCAGGTGGAAAGTTAGGGTCGAAAATTAATTAAGGGATGCTGTTAATTTTAAGTCAGTTGCAAAGAAAAGGGGGGAGTGTATGGCAGGCTTTAGCGTCCATGCACATTACTCACTCAGAACAACATGTAAGATACTTCAATGAAAAAAAATACCTACAGGTTTTAATAACTAGTGCAGCTCTGTAGTGGAAGATGGTGAAGCAGGCAGTAGATTGCAGCTTCAGATCGCAGAATACAGTCCCGAGGGGGAGGCAAAGCATCAGAGTTATATTTTCAGTAAAAAAATGCAGCAGGTGTATTTAAACACTGGAAAAGAGAGCAGAGATGTAGGCATTAGAGCAAGGTGAGTAGAACCTCTGCAGATGGGGAGCAGTTGATTGTTAATATATATCTTGATTGTGTTTATTGTTTTTTATCTTGGTTTGAAGATGCAGTAACCCTGCAAAAGTGCTTACCACTCAATAAAGAAGATTATTATTGTATCCTGTTTTGTTTTTTGTTGTGGTGGCTGATATACAATTTTGACTTTTAGTGCTAATTTAAAAATGATTAGAAATGGAGCTGACTGCAATGACTTCCTGTTGTTAGGACTAAGTGTCAGGTTCTGAAACAAATAATTTCATTTAATGTGGGGAAATACAAACCTCGTAAAGATTTCCAAAGCAAAGTGCATTTTTGTCAGGGGCCTTAGGAATGTTGGAATAATACTAGGCGAGTGATCACGGAGACAATAGGATTCTGAGACATCTACATCTTTAAGTAGACAAACAAAAGTTCTTGCCACCCTGTCAAGCACTTAATACTGCTTACCTTCCAAATCAAGGAGAACCTTGCATGGCAACCCTGATGTAAACATGTCTCTACCTATCTAGTCATCAAGGGTAGCCTTAAAGTTAGCAGAAGTAGTAGCTCTTTCACAGTGGCAACTTATTTCATAATTTGGGAATATGCAGTTTTAGAAAACTATCCCTTCAGTGAGTCTTGTATATCATTTGGTATAGATTTAGGTCCCTAGTGTAGGTGCATGTAGAAGCACTGGTTTTGCAAAGAAATGGTAGGTGAGATAGGATTAGGTCATTCATGGCTCAAAAAACTAGACACATTGCCTTGAAGCCGCTGGTGGGCTACTGAGCATAAGGATAATTGTGCTAATCTTTCATTGTAGATGAAACATTTATGACCTTTAATTTTCTTCTTTAGAAATCTTTGGGGCCTTTTTAGCTGAGCGATATGCTTGGATTTGTGCATACAAAAGGGAGCACTGTACACAGTGATGGATCTGATAAGGGAAGAATGTATTCCCTTGGTAATTAAACTGGGCCAGATAAAAGGGTTTCCTGACTGTGGTGGAAACATGATAATCAAATGAGAGAGGGTTGTCCACCTAAGTACCCTAGTCTCCTATGATGTTAGAACACATTGGAGGAATCGATATTTATCACAGACAAATCCACTTCTTTAGAATCATCTTCCTCTTCACTTAATGTGAAGTACTTCTGTAACACTAATCAAGCATAATCTGGACAAATGGATGGGTAACAGTAAATTCAATCCTAGCTTAGGACTCTTATCCCCCTTGGATAGGGGCAGCATGTACATGTTCTACTCTTTTCTAGGTTATTCTGACTTAAAATATAAGGGCTAAAAACTTAAGTGACTGTATGACTAGACTTTTAAAAATCTTCGAGAATCAGTAGCCTGCTAAGTACTCATGAACCTAAAAGTAGCCATTTGATAATAATAAATCTAAACTACCTCCTCTAGTTCTAATCTGACCATTCAAGCAGCACATAACATCGTGAGTGAGACAGCAGTTGTAGTGGGCACTGGTGTTACCATTTGCCATCGTGCATTGCTGGTACTAACAGGCTTTGCCAAAAATTTCAAGGCTTCCTTCATCCATGCCCCTGTAAAAGCACCAACATTTTCAGTATGAATGTTAAGAGAGACACTTCAAGAAAATGAGTAAGATAAAACTCAGACAGCTATAGGTGCCTACTTTGAAACCTCACAGTGGACTTTTCACTAGGATGTGTAAGAGTCATTGGTAATTGTGTTTGAAACTGAACCAGCACTAGCAAAGAAACCTGCAATCTCAGAAAAGTTGTCATGAATGGTGCAGCTTTACCTGGCCATAGGCAGAAATAACCAGCAGAATCACAGCTACTGCAATTCTTTATCAAGGGAGCTGACCCCCTAAAGAATGTTCTGACTGTCCCATACTTCACCTGCCTGTGTGGATGACCATCATGCAGGGCAGATGGATTTGACTACTAAATCCAGTAGCCACAAAATTTCCTTTCATACCCCTACACAGCCCACTCCCTCTGGTTACCCAACATTCTATCCTACCAAAGGAGTATGACATGAACAAAGGACATGAACGTCATTTAAAATCGTGCCATCTAAGATGTTCAGTCATACCAGACGGGTCTGGATGCTATTCAAGATTTGCTATGCCAAGAAGGAAAATGGGCCTGTGCCTCATATTGCCCTTAATGGTCTCAATGAGTTTGGCTCCATGTAAAGACTCCGTATGGTCTTGCTATAGGTGATTCTTCCTTACTTGTTGACAGGAGATTGGATGTGATCATTGGATTAACAGTGTGCTTACTTGCAAAGAAAGACTGCAAGAGAGTCAAAGATGTTCTTAAACTTCTGGGTTGTAGCCAGCCATTACAAGTTTGAGATGCTTCTGTTTGGTCTTACCTCTGCCCTCAGGGTGTTCAGTAAATGTATGAGCATGGTCACAGCACACCAGAAGCTGCAGGGTGTTAAGATGTTCCCTTACCTAATTAACTGCCTCCTAATCTTGGCAATGCTAGACAGTCTAGGATTAAGCACAGCAGTGTCTAACAAGTGTCCCACTAATAAGGGCATTACTGTGAACACTCCAGAGCCCCAGCTTGAGCCATCACAGACTGCCCACTTTATCTACCACTGGTGAGGATCCTCTCTCAAAACTCTGACCTGGTGGGGATTTTTGCCTGCAGTCCTTCGAAAAAAAAATGTTAGCTACATTTTCCTGGTATCTTGTGCTAGATATTAATTGAGAATTATGCAGTGGACCTGTACAACCAAGTGGTGACAGTTTTCTGATCCATTGTCAGGTCATGTGAAAATTTCCAAGTCATGCAAGATTCATTTCTATTGGTGGTTGCACACTGCCAACCTTACTCTAGGCATTCCCCTTTCAAATGCCCATCCCTACAGTGACTATTAACAAGGATGCTTAAGGTCCGAGTTGAGATTGTGCATTGTCTGGGAAAGATGGTCCAAGGTGCTTTTGCATGATAGGTTGCCAGGCTTGTACCCTGTGCTGGATAAGACCGAGGTCCTACTTACTAACAAAATAATGTTATGATACCAACACATATTCTTGGATAGCAGGTTCTTTAACAGATAGGCTCAACTGTTAACTAGTGCCATCCACTTGGTCAGCAAGCTTCCCAGTAGTATGGAGCATATTCCTTCTCTGGAGAAGCCTCACCATGACCTGTTCATATCCCTGACCAGCACCAAGTACAACTGCTTATCTCTGATACACCATCTGGAGCAGTGATTCCAGGGATGCTGTAGCCCAGAAAAAGGTCCCAGAACTTCTCTGCACTTCCCCGGTTTTGCTTATTCCTGTGTTTCTCCAGACATGAAATTCAGCAGATCTAAAGTCGTTATCATAACTCCATTTTGGCTTCAAGTATGGTTTTCCCCTGCTGTGGCCTCATCTTTTTGAGACGTTTCTGCACTTAAGACCCTTCAGAACCTTCTCACTCAGTCATCTGGCAAACGTCTCCTGGGCCTTCACTGTTCAACTAACCACTTTGTTTCACTACCTCTATTAGTAGCCAAAGATACTGCATACTCATTTATCATCAAAATCCAACAGAAGGGAAGAACATTTTTGCAGATGGTCTACTGCAGTATTTGACTAACACAAAACAGGATTTTTATTAGTTGTAATTTTCATTGGAGATGGTCAGACTTCAAAGATCCAAGAGATTTTTCCTGAATCCGTTTAGGATAGTTCTAGTTCTAATGCAGTTCCTGTCTGCTAGACCCACTTTAGTTGCATTTAGGAAGAGGAGAACCATGATGGTGGGAATAGGGAAGGGAACATAAGGTCTTTCTGACTGGCACAAAGGGGGGACATATCCAGATATTAGTCAGCTCCATCACAGACTTCATGGGCAGGCACTGCTAATGGTGACCTAATGGATGGGACCACTGGGCCAAACATTCAAATTTATCAGAAGCACAAGGGAATGAGCCAAGTTGCCATTGATTGCAGTCATCCATCTTACAGACTACCTCAGTCACAATCAGCCACTTAACCTGCTGTTAGGTATTCTGGGGTGGGGCCCCTCCAGACCATTTTTAGAGCAGGAGAAGGAATCTCTAGCTTGCCTTCAGAGAGGTGGCCATAGAGTCCCTCTAGATTGCCTTCCACAGGGAGATCTTTGCCCCTCTGCCGAAGGTAGGCCTGGAGACATTGGTGACCCAGCAGCATGCACACTGGCCAGAGCAAACCCAGGTGCTTTCACCATACCAGCAGGACAGAAACCTGGAACTGTGGAATAAGGAAACAATAAGAGAAATAGAAAAATAAACCAAAGATTAGTGCACATGTATTACACTTGTATTTCAGTCTTATATTATGGAAAAACTACATATTACACTTAGCCTACTGCCTGGAGACCCTGTCACATCTCCTTAGGTTAGGCCTCACAATTCTCTTTAATTTTCTCTGTTACAATCAAACGTAAAACAGGCAATAGTCAACACAAAATAACCCTTACAACAAAAGACAATGACAGCACAAGGTGATAAAATGTTTAGTACCAAAGTATAATGCTGTAATTACAGTACAGAGGTGGGTTCCTCTCTGTGACCTCTGTTTCCCTCTGATGGAGTAGCTTGGTTTGGCACTTGTAAAGGTTGCTATATCTGTGCCACCACTGCTTATCAAAGCAGATAATGCCAGTGGTATCACTCACCTCCCTAGTAACCAAGCGCCAGGCAGCAATCTTATGCATGGGGCCACTGTACTGCTCTTGCAGACAGCCACTGTCTAACAAATGGAAGAAGGCTTTCATCTCCTGTCTCCGCAGTTTGAAAGCCCTGCTGAAGCTAGTCCTGGAAGAGACAATATAACAATTCAGAACAGAGGAAAATGGTAGCCCACGTGTTTAGCCATTTCATTTGTAGTGATATTACTACATATATTTGACAAATGTTCAGAAATTAATTCTTTAAACTTCTTGTTTCTTTTACCTGAATAAAAACAAGAACACTGCATGCATATTGTCAAATAACCAATAAAAATGTGCATGTTTAAAACTAGTAGTGACTCTTCTTTTCTTTATAGAGTCATTCAGAGGGAGTTACCTAGATTAAGGGGTAGTGATATTGTGCTGCAAGCAGAGCTTTCCGAATGCAAACTGATAACTTGTTGATGTGATGATGTTACACCTCGTCTTACTACCAGTAGAGCATTTTTAAAGAACACATATAAAATGCAATGTTTTTCAAACATATTTTTTAAAGAATCTTGTTTTAGTTAAGGCTGAATTTTAATTTATTGTCACATGATCATTTACATCATTTTTTTATGCTTTGAAAAAGAGCTCAACTTGAATGTTTTGCTATTCATACTTTTGTAGACTTAAACTATAAAGGAGCTACCTGTGTTATGAGTTAGTGTGTATCTACCTCTGAGGATTATGCAACCAGCATTTTGTATAATGAGGAGGGATGTGATAGTTTTTAAGAAGCTATTGCTGTTTGTACGGGAAATTTGTATATCTTGATAAGTCTTTCAGAAGTTAAATGAAGATCTAGGTTTCACTGTGTCGTGGTTCGGAAGATTTGTGAAAAACTGTAGAAGACCAGTGGGTCTTCTGTCTCTGATATTAAACTAGAACTGATGCAATATACATATTCTTATAGATTTAAGAGGTCAGTAATAGATAGCAGTTCGCTTACTGTTCATCCTGTATGTTTGGATAAGGAAATGTCAGTTGCATCCAATAGCAGTAACATATCATGGTTCATTAGAGAATAATTTCAGTAATTGAAAGTTACTGGAGATGGTTCCCACATATCTCCTGAACAAGAGACTTATTAGTTGGTATAAGGAGTAAATACGAAATAATTTAAAAGACATAGAGCAAGAGAATATGACCCTGGCTAAGGGGCTCAGTTTAAATTGTGATTTCTAAAGTAATTAAGATGGTATACACCCTGGATTATATCAAAATCAAGGTGGTATTTACAGCAAATGAAGGAAAATGTAAAGACTTGTAGTGTCGATATGTTGATGAAGAAGAAAAAGAAATGATTAAGGAAAAGATGAATCAGATCAAAAAAGAGGAAGAATTACTGGATTGGCAACTCATGCCAACACAGTGATGTGTGTATAGGAAACAAGGTATGTTTTTGTGAGTGGCTTCAATATGTGCCAATATATATGTGCTTTTTAGATGACTTTTTTTTTTTTATATGGACAGGTAGACCAGAACATTAAATTGTTTATTGAATTTTAAACTCTACAACAGAATTTTTTAAAATATACACACTGATGGTCTTCTGATTTTGTAAATTACCGTAATGTGACTGCCCATAAAAGTCTTGCAGAGAATTGTTTTGAGTCAGTAATATATCAGAAGCTTTCACTTTCCAATTCTTACTTAAATTACCTAAGTTACCATCCACACAAACAGCTAGTATATCTAAGGCTGAAATAGTGAGGGTGACACAAATGATCTCCAGTGAATTACATTTCCAGCAGGAGTTAGAGATTTTAAAGAAGATGTTTTAGAATGAGAACATCCACTTGACTTGTTATGTACTGAATTGTAAATTTTTAACAGGAGAAATGGTAGATTTAAACCAATTATTCCTGAAGGGGTGGTGAATAATCTGAGTAGAGACATAAATACAAAAGTTAAGGCGGATTAAAAATTCTCAGGAACTTGTGGCTTCCTTTATTATAGACATCTTTTCTAAGAATTAGAAGTGCATGTTAAGTGCAGACTTTGGTTTACAAAACAAATTTGTAACCCAAATTAAGTTTGTTTTTAAAAAGAAAAAAATATTAAGAATTTATGGAGTTCATCCCCCTCAGTGAAAGTAAAAACCTAATAGAATGTTTAAGTGTGGAGCCTGTGCACTTGAGGGGCATGAAGTTCCTGTATCTATCACCTGATTTTTGTAGCAAACTGCGAAGGGAATTTTTTCCTGTGGAATTTTGGGGGTTGTATATTTTTGCAGTGCATTCTACATTAGAAAGACTGAACACACTTTGAGGAAACCCATTTATCAGCATGAGTATAGCATTAAGATGCATGATATAGCAAATGCTTTATACAGGCACTCTATTACCTGCCAGAATTTTGTACAGTTTTGTCTTGGAAAAGGTAGTAAAGTCCCAGAGGCATGGTTTCTGGAACACTCATTTAGTGGCACATGAACTTTTCTGATAGACTAAATTCAGTGCAACAGTGTTTTCAGGATTACAAGACTTGATTTCCATCAGGAATCTATTAAAGACAAGGGCTGATATTTTGAGATAACAAAAAAAGTGTGCTATAACAATGCATTTTGTATTAATGTACTTTTACCACTGTGTTTTAAAATATTTGTCTGTTCACTGTCTCTTTGAGTGCATTTAAATAAATGCATTAGATCATGTGATTTTTTTTACTAGCTGTCGTGGCTTTTCTAGTATTTAAATCTCATGTGGTGTTCAGTAGGTTTCATTCTGGAGAAGTCTAGGGTTGTTTAGATGAATGAGCTAAATTAAAACTATGTTTGCCTTATTATACTGTCTTAGACTGATGTGTTTTAATCTGGATTGGATAAGCAAGTATTTTCTTAGTCTGAAAGACAGTAGATTTAAGAAATGCATTCAGAATGAGATTCTAAGATCAAGTGGTATTCCTTGTGAAATTTCAAGAACTGCAGGTATCATTCCTGAAGTAGTGACTGTGACTGTAGTGAATGCATACTATATTGAGTCTGGGAGTGCAGTACCTTGTAATATTCTGCTTTCTGTAAGGTGTAGCAATCTGTTGGTTTATATATAAGCAGCAAGAGATGTGGGGGACAGAGCTTTCTTACAGTGATGGATGGAAGAGGACAGAAGCACATTGATAATATTGAGTTTTGAGATTTGTTTTCTATCTTTGGCAGCCTCCCTGTACCCTCATGGCAGGAGCTTGCAATAGGGCTAGATATTGAAGGTTTCTGGTTCAGGCCTCAGTTTGAGTTATTTCATTGGTGCAGGGCTCAGTTTGAACTATTTCATTGGTTTCTTTGTGTTAGATGCTTTGCTGTTGCTTGCGTGTAGCGGATCACTGCGCAGCACCACTCTGAGGGGGTAACTCTTGGCGATTATAGAAGCAAAAGCACCAATAGATGTATTTTCCCTTAGAAATGGCTGCCATCTAGCAGAGCAGTTCTTGAATAGTTCTCTGCTGTTTAGTGAACCACCCAGCAGAGATTTTACCTCTTACCTATCTACATCAGACCCTGTAGATCCCCTCTTTTGTAGACCTCCTACTGTACACCCCATAGGTTACCCTAAAATAGCTCCCTGCCTGATACCCCCATCTTTTTCTCCTTATCTGCTGAGATGCCAGGTCCAATCTTGCATTATGGGCTGACAGTTTCCCCGTTTCTCCTGCCAGCCTGGTGAGTGGGCCTGGGTTAGCTACTGCCTGATGAACACTGACAACCCATTACTCCTAAATCACTCAAGTACAATTTGCGAGAGATGATGCTACAATAAGAATTTGGAATCACTACTCACTCATGCTCAGAACAGCAATACTAAACAGGTTGTCAGCTCAAGCACCACAACTCCTCTTCGTAATATGCACCCAGCACATAAACCTTCATATGCAGAGGTACTCTCTAGACACCTATCTAAACACCAGAGACCACCAAAATGCAAACATGCTACACCTAACACAACACCCAAAGCACCTAATACACATAAAAACACTAGCACCTGTGTCTCATCAAATAAGCCCTTAAAGCAATGCACAACTATTCCAAATGTTTTAGTTATAGGTGACTCTATAGTGAGATATGCAGACGCCCCACTCACTAGGTTGAACAAGGAGAAGGTTATGGTCAAATGCCTGTCTAGTGCAAGGATTCACCAAATCACAGATGCACTCAAGTCTCTCAACAACAAGTACAGTTATGATTGTGTCATAGTTCATGTTGGTGTGAACGACTTGAGACGTACCTCTCTGGACTATATGAAGAGAGAGATGATTGAGGTCTCTGAATGTGTGTCCCAGGTGGGTGTGTCCCTACCTTTTAGCAGCATTTTACCCTCACCTAGGATTACCACAATGTAAGCAGAAAATGATTGACTTCAATAATTGGCTTATTTCTGGTGTTATTCTAAGGGGATCCAGTTCCTGTCAGCCTGGGACGATATGGCTGACAGGCCACGCAGCTTTGCTAGAGATGATCTTTACCTGGCACCTCTAGGCTTTCGGGTGCTGGCTAAAGCACTTGCCTCCCCCATAATGCCTTTTTTAAGGCAAGGTCACAACAACAAAATTCCCGATGGGAAAATATCAAACACAAAGAAACTAAGGGTCATGCTGCTAAGTACTAGGAGTTTAATTAAGAAACTGCACTCTGCGGAAGCACTGCTCTCCTTGGAAGTTGTTGACACCTGTGCAGTCACAGAAATCTGGCTCAAGGCCACAGAAAGTACTCTGGCTTTGAAAGGTTACAATTCTTCCACAATTTCAGACCACAAATTGAAGATGTGATAATTAAATGAGGTGGAGTATCTATCTTTATTAAAGATAATTACACCTCTGGACTGGTTAGACAAGAAAACTCTAAATTACCATGGTAAGATTCCCCCCCCCTTTCAGGTCATCGTCAGTTACAGGTAGTCTTCCATGAAATGAAATGCCCACACAGCTTATTTAGACCTACTTGGGACAGTTAAAGTACAACCTAACACGGGTTCCTATTACATGATCAAAGTTTTGAAACTTCAAACATAAAGTCGAACCCTTATGTTCGAAGTTTCAGAACTTCGAACACGTAAAAAAAAAAATTAACTGTTGTACGCAGGGGGCAAGCCCCCCTGCACCCCCCACACCCCCCATTCCTTAAATATACCAACTCTGATATCACACTACAGTGCAAAACGCGAGCTCAGATTTGGCATGTTTAAAGAGCAGGGGGTGTGGGGGTTGCAGGGGGGCTTGCCCCCCTGGTTACAACAGTAAGTTATGTTTTTTGTTTTTATTTTTTATTTTTTTTACGTATTCGATCTTTTGCAAGTTCGAACATATGGTTTCGACCATAGGTTCATAGGTAGGTACTAGGCTATCGGCCCAAGGGCCTACGTAAGCCTAGCCAACAAGGTTCCCTGGCTTACGCCACCCAAGAAAGTTATTTTCTTGTGCCACTGTCGAGCAGAGACACAGAAGTGATCCCCTGGGTGTATTTCCTATTTCCCATACACTCATCAAGATTTTTCTTGAAGAGTGCTAATGAAGAACTTTGCTTGACATAGATGGGTAGCCTGTTCCAGAGTATGGGAAGTCTATTGGACAGGAATCTATCCCTCCAGCATGTCCTGTTTATTGTGGTGACAAGGTTTAGGTCCCTAGAGCATGTAGCTCAGAGGGAATGGGATTTCTTTAGGTGTAGCATGTCCAACAGCTCTGAGTTTGACATAGCTTTATATGTTAGGCAGAGATCACCTTGGAGTAGGCGATATGCTATGGAGTAAAGCTGGAGTTTTTTGAGGTAGTCAGTGTAGGGCATTTGTTTGAGGCCAGTAATCCTGTTTGTGAGGTACTTCTGTGGCCTTTCCAGCTGTTGCAGATGTCTTGTGAGGTACATTCCAAAAGGGGCGTTGTACTCTATAATGGGTCTAATGAGTGTCGAGTAGAGGGGAACAGTGACTTCTTTTTTTTACTGGATGAGAACCCTTTTATGATGAGGTGTGCCATGTAGAAGGACTTCCTGACTACTGTGGCGATGTGACTATCAAAGGAGAGACTACTGACCACCTGGGTCCCAAGGTCTCTTATCACGCATTCGGTGTTGAGTAGATTGCTACCTAGCCTTTGTGGTAGTTCATGGGTACAGAGTTTTTACCAAAGGGGATGACACTGCACTTTTTGGCATTGAGCTTTTATTTATTTATTTTACATTTGTTGACTGGGCTAGTCCAACTGGATATATGTCCATTTTCAGTGGAGGCCCGGGGAGATAAGCTCCATATACAGAAGAAAATTTAAAAAGTTATTGATACATTGCACAAAAAAAAAATTGGAAACAGAATGTATCATTGTGACAACAAGAAAGAAATTTCCTGGTCTGAGCAGATGTAGAATTCATATCAAGAAATAGAACAGAGGTAACTAATTAATTATATAGTCACACAAAACATGACAACAACAAAAAAAATCACCAAAATAAAAAAAGAACAACTAATGGTGTTAACCAGCTATGGATATTTATACCAAATTTGAACAAGGCAAATATTCTACTGTGAAGGCCATGCTTGAGGCCATGGTTCTGACACCAGGCATCTGTCTCAGCGAGGCCCTTCTGTAGGATGTCCACATCATTTGAGGACTTGACTATGGCTCCTAAGTTTGCAGTCATCTGCGAACTACATTATCCAGAGGCCTTCTGTGTTAGCCTGTACTTCAGAGAAGTAGATACCAAACAGGAGAGGTCACAGGACGGAACCCTGTGGTACTCCACTTGTCACTGCTTTGAGGTCAGATTTGGAGTCTGCAACTTTTACAGTGTGGGTTCTGTCAGTGAGCCAGTTGGCAACCCATCTTGTGATGTAGGTATTTATACCTAGTTTAGTGAGTTTAGCTATAATTCCAGAATGGGGGATGGTGTTGAAAGCCTTGGCGAGGTCAAGATAGGCTGTGTGAACCACCTTACCCTCATCTACAGCTTTGGTGACTACCTCAAAGAAGTCGATCAGGTTCAGGAGGCATGATCTGCCTTTCACAAACCCGAACTGGGTGGGATCCAGAGTTTGGAGGTTACCAATGTCTTTGTTTATGAGTTCCATGATGATACGTTCCATGGCCTTGCACACCAGGCTCGTCAGGCCAACAGGTCGATAGTTCTCGGGATCAGTGGTAGCTCCCCCTTTGTGGAGTGGGATAACTGTTGCTGTGTGCCATTCAGTGGGCACAAAGCATGATGCGAGGCTATTATTGAACATGGTGCTTAAGTGCAGAGCCAGATCGTTCTGAAGTTCATGTAGAACGCAGCCTGGGATGTTGTCCGGTCCCATGGATGCTGTGTTTTTGGCTTTAGATAGTGCAGCTTTTACCGGCGTAGTTGTGATTACAGGGACTCTGCATTCTATATGTATAAATATGGGCCCTTTAGGGGGCGGTGTGGGGTAAAGTTAGCACTGAACCTATCTGCCAGGATGTTGGCAATATCAGTTGGTTTTGTAATTTTCGTGCCTTTGTGCTGTAACTCAGAGCAGATCTGGGTGTTGCCATTGAGATTCTTGACATAGCTATAGAATGCTTTGTGGTTGTCCTTAGAATTAGTGGTGATTTTGTTTTCCTAGCTAGTTTTGGAGGATATTATAAGGGATCTCAGCTTCTTACTGAGGCTGACCAGGGAGCTCCTCCACTCATGGGATTTTACTCTCTTTTGCAACACTTTCTTCCTTCTGTTGTACAGTTTTTTTATGGCAGGGGACCACCGGATTGGCTTCCTTTTTTTGGGAGGATAGCGTCTTGGTTCTGTTTGGGATAGCATGATCCATGCACTCGTATAAGTGCTTATAGAGTTCATTTGTGTAGGATTCAGCAGTTGTAATTGTATTGTCCATCTGCATGGGTGTCAAGAAGTTCACCACTTCTGTCTTAAGAAGCATGAAGTTGGCTTTGGGGAAATTTTTTACCGTGGTTTATTTAATGGGGTGGGATGTGGATATCAAGGGTGATTAGCTTATGGTCGGATCGGACCAACGAGGAGTTGACTTCAGGTGTGGAACACACCAGTCACTCATGTTGGTAATGACTAGGTCTAGGATATTGTTGCCCTGGTGGGGGTGTGGATAAGTTGATCCAGGGCATTGGAGTTTATGAATTCCAGAAAGCATTGAGCTAAGGAGTTGGTACACTAGTAGTTTTCCCAGTTAATGGTGGGGTAGCTGAAGTCGCCCATTATTAGGGTGTTTGGTTGAACCCTAATATTTTCCAGTACATCAAGAAAAGAGGAGTGGGAATCCTGGGGCACGGTGGGGGATCTGTAGCAAGCTACAATTTGGATTGCAGTTTTGCCCATAGTTAGTTGCACTTGGATAACCACGGATGCATTATGCTGAGCAACTAGCCTGGAGGTGTGGATATCCTTAATGAATATGGGCACACCTCCGCTGTTGGTGTTTCGGTCCAGGTTACATGGCCGAAAGGTGTGGTATGAGTTATAGCCTGGTAGTGCAGGGGTGCTCTCTGGAGCCTTGAAACAGGTCTCAGTCACTGCACAGATATCGATGGTCTCCATTTTAAGGAGTGCCTCGAGTGAGTGCATTTTGAGATTTAGACTTCTAGCATTGAGTAGCATTACCCTCAGTTTTTGCTTGCCTGATCCTGTTACGGTGGTGAATTTGTTATTTGAACCTTGCCTAAAAAAGGCACTATAGGGGAAGCAAGAGCCTTAGCCAGTATCCAGAATCCCAGGGGCAACAGGTACAGGCCGTCTGTGGCAAAGCATCCTGGTCTGTCGACCATGTCATCCCAAGCAGACAGATACTGGATCCCCTTAGAATGACACCTGAAGCTTAGCCAATTGTTGAAGTCATTCATTTTGTCCTTGTACTGCGGTACCATTCTGGGCGATGACAGAATGCTACTCAGGGCTAGGGTCATACCTGCCTGGGCTGCAAGATCGGAGAGCTCTTCCATGTCTCTTTTCATGTAGTCCAGGGAGGTACATCTCAGGTCATTCACACCAACATGGACAATGACAGAGTCATATTTGTACTTGTTGTGGAGTGACCTGAGTGCGTGGGTTATGTGGCGGATCCTGGCACCCAACAGGCAGCTGATAGTAACCTTCTCCTTATTTAGCCTAGTGAGTGGGACATCAGTGTGCCTGACTATAGAGTCACCTATGACTAGTGTGTTGGGTACGTTGTTTTGCCTTATTGGCTGTGGTTGAGTGGCACACTGAGTCTGTGGGCTATGTGTCATTTGGGTTGTGTTGGGGGATGGAGGTTACTTGCGTTTCTGCTTTGGAGGTCTCTGTTGCTTAGACAGATTATTATTGAGAGCCTCTGCAAATGTTTTTGTGTTACTGTGTGTGGATTTTGGTGGTGTAGATTTAGTGAGACTATGTGATGAGTTTGGTGTGGTGCAAATGTTTACATTCTCTTCATGACTGTCAAGTTCATATAGCGTTCAAACTTATAAGAGTTCGACTACGTAATAGGAACCTCCTAACACCCTAGTCATGGGTGACTTCAAATATCCTTCCATTAATTGGGAAACGTATACGAGCCCAAACTCAGATGCATGAAAGTTTCTGGACTTTAACTCATATGCCCTGGAACAAATAGTGCACCGATCCACAAGGGGATCCAGTATTCTAGACCTGGTCCTCATCAATATGAGTGACTGATGCAACACCTCAAGTGTAGTGCCCGCACTGGTTAAATCTGACCATAAATCAGTCATTTTTGAAGTAGCAATAGCACTAGAACTCCCCAAAGGAGAAGTCATGCTAAACAACTTCACCAAAGCTAGCTATACCCTCCTAATGGAAGGTATAATTGACTTCCAAGCTCTAGTTTCCACAGATTACATTGATGGCTAGATTAAGGTATACACTGATGCCCTGTATAAGCATCTACACAAATGTATAGACAAAGCCATGCTGGATAAGATTAAAGCAAGATCCTCAAGGAAAGAAAATGAACTGTCCTGGTGGACATCTAGCATTAATAAATTATACAATAAGCGAAAGAAGCTGCTATCTAAAAATACAAAAGTAAGATCCCAGAACTGGAAGAGCACCCTCCTCAGCCTAAACAAGCAAATAAGACAACTCATAAAGTCTTCACAAAGTGCAACTGTGAGAAAAAATTAGCAACCGTAGCCAAGGATAGCCATAAGGCTTTCTTCAGCTACATCTGCAACCTAAAAGATAAGACTCAGATGTGTGCTGAACTAATTATGGATTGCATCACACACACACTAATCATGCAGAAATTGCAAACTTTCTAGCAAAAAGGTTTGGGGAATATTTCATCCCCCCCCCCCCCCCCAAGCATACCACAAACCATATCTTTATCATCTCCTACACTCTGCATCTCCAAAGAGCAGGTCATCAATGCTCTCTCCTAGGCTAAGAGTATAGCCTACATGGGACCAGATTGCATTCTGGGCTGCATTCCTAATGTTCTAAAACAAGAGCTAGCTACTCCATTAGGCACGGTATTCAGCCACAGCCTGAGTACTGGCTTTGTCCCCCCTGAATGGAAAACAGCGACTGTTAACCCCCTCCACAAGGGTGGCTCAGCAACAGACCCAGGTAACTATAGACCCATAAGATTAACCAGCCTCATCTGTAAGGCAATGGAACAAATCATCATGGACCTCATAGATAAGGATATAGGTGACCTTCAAACGCTGGATCCATCCTAGTTCAGTTTTGTCAAGGGCAGGTCATGCCTGCTAAACCCTGGTGGACTTCTTCAAGAACATGACCAGAGCCATAGACGAGGGCAAAGTCATGCACACAGCCTATATTGACTTGGCCCATGGCCTTCGATGCTATCCCACATTTGGTCATCATTGACAAACTAACCCAGTTGAATATCAACCCCTATGTTGTCAGGTGGGTTGCAAACTGTCTCACAGATCAACACTCAGTCAAAGTGGGAGACCTTACCTCTGCCAGCAGACCTATCACCAGTAGGTCCTGCAAGGGTCAGTGCTGGACCCCCTCTTCTTTGGCATATACTTGTCAGAAGTCCAGGCAAAAATGCAGGGGCTGTGGCTAACCAAGTTTGCAGATGACTGCAAATTAGGTGCTATCATTGAAGTCCCTAGCGATGTCAGTGTACTTCATAATGGCCTTACACAGACCAATGATTGGTGCCAAAGCCATGGTCTTAAACTAAATGCTGAAAAATGCATCGTCATTACCATTGTTAAAAACAATGTCCCTGCTGATTATAAAATAAATAATAATACTCTAAGTACCAATTCAGTAGTGAGAGACCTGGGAACACAAGTTGATTGTGACTTCAGTTTTGACCACCATGTGTCTACTGTGGTGAAGAAGGCATTCTACGTTGCTCACCTGATTAGCAAAGGTTATCACCTCAAGAGCAAAAGAGGTTATAACTCCCCTGTACTCATCCCTCATCAGGCCTGTTATTGAATATAATGCTCCCTTTGGTATGTACCGTACCAGACACCTGCCGCAACTTGAAAGACCTCAGAGATTTCTAACTAAGAAAATTCAGGGTGTCCAGCACATGTCTTATACGGACAGGCTGAAGTCACTGTCACTGTATTCAGTAGTGTACAGATTACTTTGAGGCGACTTTTGTCTGTTTTACAGGGTTATCTCTGACCCAAGTCTTAAGAAAATGCTACACACCCATAAGTCAAATGGGACTAGAGTCACCTGTTCCAGGAACCTCAGTCTAGTGTTTGACATAAACAGGACTTGCTGGAGAGACAGATACATCTCAGAGGTTGCCACTCCTCTGGAATAGGCTTCCAATCCATATCAAGCAGAGCACCTCCATGACTCTGTTTAAGTGCAACCTGGACGATTGGATGGGAAACTAAATTTCTGCTGGAGATTGCCCCGGCTTCTCTCCTGGACATGGGCAGTCCTTGTTAGAAAAACCTTGGGCATAGATAATATCTCTCATCTAGTGTTATATTGGGATTTAACGGCTAGGTTTGTTCAATAGCCTAGTAACAATCTATGAACATTTTTTGTTGCTGTGGGACTTGAGTTAATGTTTTCACACTTAAGATAGGGAGCCATTCAGCCATGTTAAAGAAGTCCACTAATAACTGACTGATGAACTTTTGTATATTTGTGTTTTTTCTGAAAACCTAAACTGAAAGTTAAACTAGACATTGTAACTTATGTATAAGATGGGGAAATTGTCAGATATGGTCAGGTGGTGTCTTTTTATCCATTTTTTTCCTTTTGTCTTTGTAACCACCCTTTTCTTGTACAGTTCACTAAGTATCCACACACATTGGAAGCTCTAGCAGCTCGGTGTCCCTGGACATCAGAGCTATGGTGGGTTAACAGAGGCCACACTTTCTCTGTAAGGGTATTTCACAATAGCTTGCAAGTGCAGTATGTGCCATTTCATGAGCTGAGGGGACTGGCTTGCTGTTGTGATATTTGTAATTTCTACAGGTGAGTGCATTATCTGCATAAGCTGTTACACACTCAAATGATCCGCTGTAGAGAAGGGTAAGCTGGCTTATTATACCCTTGCTGCAAGTAGATGTGAGCATAGATACCATCCCTCTCTGTACTGTACAGTGACTGCTTTGTCTGTGCTTCTGTGTCCAAATGGCCATTTAAGTAAAATTGTGAACCATTTTTGAGTCACTGAATCTGGACCACCATGGCTGCCATCTTCTGCTGCTTTCAGGTTACCTGCTAAAGGGCTATGCTTGCACTGAATGGAAAGTGGCCGCCGAGCTGAGAAAATGCTAAATTCACCAAAACCTTTGAGTGAATGTATGTTTTGTAAGAATTTTCTTAGATAACTAGACAAGGCTCACTAGACGCTTCTTACTGGTTTCAAGGATGGACCAATGAACTTTGCTCTGGCTCAGCGTGTCATGTTGTGGGGGTTAAGTAAGGAAATGAAACCAATGCCTGCAGGCTATATCTCATCTCCAGATCATTCTCTTGCTGAATAGGTTTCATCCTCCTTAATTTATACAGCTTTTATACCACCCAAGTTGGAGATAGAAAAGTGATAATGGAACAGCAGCAAGTGTCAAGCTATTTGATCTGCCATTTAGAAGCCCCTCTCCTTTTGTTACAAATTACCGTGTCTTGTTGCTGTGGAACTGAGCCCCAGTAATTTTCTCTGCATTCGTGCTTTACTACTTGCAGTACAAAAGTAACTTGAGTCATAACTGATGCAAGTTCACTGTAGTTAGTGCAGTTCCATCTCAGAATCAGCTCTGTTTGCTGTTTTTTTTTTTTAAGTTTTAGGCACTTCTGTACAAGTTTATGTGGTGATAAAGGGGAGAGGGGAGTCAGAAAAGGCAGCTTAATATGTATGTCTCTGTTCTATTACACAGGGTGACATGTACTCACTAATACAGAAAAGGTGAGAATTGGAAATATCCAGAGCTGGAAATCAGCTGATTATTTTTTGTTTTTGTCAACAGGATAAGAAGTTGATAAAAGCACTGTTCGAGGTGCTAGCCCATCCACATAATTACTTCAAGTACACCCAGCAAGAGTCCAAAGAAATGCTACCAGGATCTTTTATCAGACTTCTGCGTTCAAAAGTGGCCAGCTTTCTACGGCCGTACAAATAATGTACTGAATACATACCAATCTGGACACAAGCAAGGGAACTGTTTTTTTTTTTTTTTTATTTGTCTTTTAGTACTGGCTTTAAATCATATCTCACTATGCAGACGTTCGCTGATATTTTTCAAATCTCCTGTACCAGTAATGACTTTGATTTGACTTAGATCTATACAGAAATAAACAAGTACACACACATGTACATGCATGTCTCTTTTTACATGCGTATGTAATTGGAAGAGTTGCGCCACTGGGAAAATTTCTAAGACTGCTAACCTGTTTTTAACAGAATTTTAACAGTTAGGCGTTATGTGGTGGTGTTAAAAATGGACTGTTCTGCTTTCAGAGAGAAGATTCCAGTAGTCTTCTCAGACTTTGCTGCCTGCTGCCAAAAATTTAAAGTGAAGACTGCAGCTACAGGAAGAGAGGATTGGAACCATGGTGGAATACACAGCTGTGTCTGTGTTTTTTAAATGAACTCAGTATAGTTTGTGGAGTCCTTCTGTGAATAGAATGCCTTCAAACCATTAGCAGAACTCTGCTTTGGACTTGAAACACTTTGCATTCCAGCTTGCTGACGTAGGTGAACACCTACACAAAAAAGACATTTTAATTCTGTTACTATCTGTATTATATAAATGCTTACACATAATACATGTGTGTGTGCGCATGTGAGATGCATATATCTGTGCATATGTGTGTGTCTGTGTGTATGTATATAATATGTATATAATATATGTATACACACAAACACACACACATATCTGTGTATATGAGTGGGTGTGCATGTTTTGCATATATATATATATATATATATATATATATATATATATATTTATATATATATATAAATACATGCACACATGCGCACAAAATCCTTTGTGGTGGTGTATTTGACCGCTAGAGCTCTTCCAAAGTGTAATTAATTATCAAATTTTATTGTGCACTAGGAATTTTTCACCCTACCGTTTTGTGTAAAAGTGCAATTATTTGAATTTTTGTTTGTTGCTTCTAGATGGAAGCTTTCTACAAAGAAACTACAGTATTTATACTTGCTTAAAATGAGTTCATGCAGACTTTTCTACATGAGTATAAAAGTAAGTAATTTTTGTAAAACTGTAAGATAGCAGCCTGCCTGAAAGCATAGTGCTTGCTGGCCCTGTTTATGTTATGGAAGAAGCCTAGGTTCTTATCTCGAACCCTGAATTGAGAAGGCAGGTGGAGTCATTATTTCTTCTTTCAATTTTACCACTATGTAACTGTCCCTGATGGTCTGTATGATAGTTATATGGTATCATGAGGGAATATTCTTGGCACCCTAATAAAACAATACAGTATTTTTTTTTAATATGCTGGCCTTGTCTTTCCATTTTCTATGGGACTTTCTTCCACAGTTAAGTTCCCCACAGAAGTGCCAATGGCTGGGCAGGGTCATCCTGAGTTCGGTAAAGCAGCAGAAGAGGGCTAGTTACTGAAGTAAGCCTAATCGTTACTTTACCATTTGAAACTATAGCTGTGTTGTTTATTTTCTCCACTAAACTGGCAGCTGTGTGGTGATGCATACATTTGAAAAGTAATCACTCGTGCACATACCAGTGGGGGGAGTAGTCCTTAGATGTGCAGCAGAGTTAGAATGTCTAACTAAGGACTACCCCCTCTGAAGGTATATGCACAAGTGATAGATGTGCATCAGAGTTAGAACATCTAAGGACTACTCCCCCACTAGTGCATGCACAAGTGACAGATGTGCATCAGAGTTAGAACATCTAAGGACTACTCCTTCCACTGGTACATGCACAAGTGATAGATGTGCAGCAGAGTTAGAACATCTAAGGACTACTCCTCTCACTAGTACATGCACAAGTGACAGATGTGCATCAGAGTTAGAACATCTAAGGACTACTCCTCCCACTAGTACATGCACAAGTGACAGACATGCATCAGAGTTAGAACATCTAAGGACTACTCCTCCCACTGGTACATGTACAAGTGATAGATGTGCAGCAGAGTTAGAACATCTAAGGACTACTCCTCCCACTGCTATATGCACAAGTGTTAGATGTGCAGCAGAGTTAGAATGTCTATCACTTGTGCATCTACCAGTGGGGGGGGGGTAGTCCTTAGTTAGACGTTCTACCTTTGCTGCACATCTTTCAGTCATGCATCTACCAGTGGAGGGAGTAGTCCTTAGATGTGCAGCAGAGTTAGAATGTCTAACTAAGGACTATTCCCCCCACTGGTGCATGCACAAGTGATAGATGTGCAGCAGAGTTAGAACATCTAAGGACTACTCCTCCCACTGGTACATGCACAAGTGATAGATGTGCAGCAGAGTTAGAATGTCTATCACTCATGCATCTACCAGTGGGGGGAGTAGTCCTTAGACGTTCTAACTCTGCTGCACATCTATCACTCGTGCATCTGCCATTGGGGGGAAGTCATCCTTAGTTAGGCGTTCTTACTCTGCTGCACATCTATCACTTGTGTATCTACCAGTGGGGGGGGGGGGTAGTCCTTAGTTAGACGTTCTAACTTTGCTGCATATCTTTCACTCATGCATCTACTAGTGGGGGGAGTCGTCCTTAGTTAGACATTCTTACTCTGCTACACATCTATCACTTGTGTATTTACCAGTGGGGGGAGTAGTCCTTAGATGTTCTAACTCTGCTGCATACCTATCACTTGTGCATGTACCAGTGGGGGAGTAGTCCTTAATTAGACATTCTAACTCTGATGCACATCTATCACTTGTGCATCTACCAGTGGGGGGAGTAGTCCTTAGATGTTCTAACTCTGCTGCATATCTGTCACTTGTGCATGTACTAGTGGGGGGAGTAGTCCTTAGATGTTCTAAGTCTGCTGCATATCTATCACTTGTGCATGTACCAGTGGGGGAGTAGTCCTTAGATGTTCTAACTCTGCTGCATACCTATCACTTGTGTATGTACCAGGGGGGGAGTAGTCCTTAATTAGACATTCTAACTCTGATGCACATCTGTCACTTGTGTATTTACCAGTGAGAGGAGTAGTCCTTAGATGTTCTAACTCTGCTGCACTTCTGTCACTCGTGCATCTACCAGTGGGGGGAGTAGTCCTTAGATGTTCTAACTCTGCTGCACATCTATCACTTGTGCATGTACCACTGGGGGAGTAGTCCTTAATTAGACATTCTAACTCTGCTGCACATCTAACACTTGTGCATGTAGCAGTGGGAGGAGTAGTCCATAGATGTTCTAACTCTGCTGCACATCTATCACTTGTGCATGTACCAGTGAGGGGAGTAGTCCTTAGATGTTCTAACTCTTCTGCATACCTATCACTTGTGCATGTTCCAGTGGGGGAGTAGTCCTCAATTAGACATTCTAACTCTGATGCACATCTGTCACCTGTGCTTCTACCAGTGAGGGGAATAGTCCTTAGATGTTCTAACTCTGCTGCATATCTATCACTTGTGAATGTACCAGTGGGGGAGTAGTCCTTAATTAGACGTTCTAACTCTGATGCACATCTATCACTTGTGCATCTACCAGTGGGAGGAGTAGTCCTTAGATGTTCTAACTCTGCTGCATACCTATCACTTGTGCATGTACCAGTGGAAGAGTAGTCCTTAATTAGACATTAACTCTGATGCACATATATCACTTGTGCATCTACCAGTGGGAGGAGTAGTCCTTAGATGTTCTAACTCTGCTGCACATCTGTCACTTGTGCATGTACCAGTGGGGGGGAGTAGTCCTTAGTTAGACGTTCTAACTCTGCTGCACATTTATCACTCTGGCATCTACCAGTGGGAGGAGTAGTCCTTAGATGTTCTAACTCTGCTGCATACCTATCACTTGTGCATGTACCAGTGGGGGGAGTAGTCCTTAATTAGACATTCTAACTCTGATGCACATCTGTCACTTGTGCATCTACCAGTGGGGGGAGTAGTCCTTAGATGTTCTAACTCTGCTGCACATCTGTCACTTGTGCATGTACTAGTGGGGGGAGTAGTCCTTAGTTAGACGTTCTAACTCCGCTGCACATTTATCACTCGGGCATCTACCAGTGGGGGTAGTAGTCCTTACTTAGGTATTCTAACTCTGCTGCACATAGTACTGCCTCGGAGTGGCACAAAGCACAAGTAAACTCTACTTCCCGCATCCCTAAGAGAAAAGGGGTAGAGGATAGAAGTTTTAGGCATATTAACTTTCAGTGCCTATCACATTATCTTTTCATTGTACTTATTCTCTGGATTTGCCATCTTGTCAGATGTTGGTACATAGCAGTTGAGTAAGAACTGGATTATCAGTGTGTTCTGTTTGAAGTTTCATTTTATTCCATATCACCCTAAGATGTGCTTTACAATACTATTCATAGTCTTGGTGTTATGTCCTTTCACAGTTACTAAGATTCATGATATGACTGTCTTCTCCTTTTAGTCAAACTAAAAAAATGGAAAACGTGGTCAATGAGGCAGAAGCTCTATATAAACCTAGTGCAGCAGAAGTCATATCTAAGACTGACGTAGGAACAACAGGTCTGGCCAACGTGTCTGTGGTGCATTACTGTTCTTCTGCTGATGACCATCATACTAAAGCATAAAAAATGGCAGGAACACCACGGCTTCACAATATAAACGTGTTTTATTAAAATAGGACAGATGAGCGCTTTCACCTTGTGTAGCCAACGCTTCTTCAGATCATAAAAATACAAGGTTACCAAAGAGTTTAAAACATTTAACTAATTAACAACCATTAATAACTAATCACATTGTCAGTTTTTTCCCTTCAATACTGGTTTTAAAGAAACATATGCATTTATACCAGGGTATTTGTCAGCTTGTAACCTAAAAAATCCATTTAAGTTCCATCATTTCACTATAGTTGGTAAGGTTACCCCCTCCGAAGACCCATATGAACAATCTGTAGTACTCTAAAGACAAAATCATGCCCTGCATGCTCTTGGATATATTTTGCTAAAGCATTACTGATGTTACTAGTTCTGATGATATAAGAATTGCTAAAAATTCTGTCTTTCAATCTCTTAGTCATCTTGCCAACATAGAATCTTTGACAGGATTTACATGTGGCCAAATATATCACATTTTCTATACAGCAGTCTGCATAGAACCTAGGGTTGAATATATAGTTCAACCTTGGATGCTTAAACATTTGTTCTTGTGATATGAATGTACATGCTGTACAGTGCCAGCATCTATACGTGCCTAATCTAACAGACTGCTGACGTCTTTCCTCTATGTTAGGGTATCCTGCATACGGTTGTCTCTTTAAGTTTAAACAGTTCTTATACAAAAAGTGGAGGGGTTGGCTCCAACTAACTCAGCTGTTTTGATGTCACTTGTAAGTGTCCCCCAGTTTTTCCGTATGATGTTACAAATGGAACTTATGTCATTTGTATATTTCAAACCAAATCTAAGCTTAACTGTCTTTGTTTCAGAACTCTTATCCCTACTGTTGTTAAAATTACATCTAGGAAAATACAATGAGACAGTAGTTTTCCTGTTATTAATTACCCTCCCTTTATGTTTAGCTAAAGTATCATTCTTATAGTCCCTTTTGGAAAAATGATTTGTCAGTGCTTCAGTGTTCTCGTGGAAGTCATTATCTTGTGTACATAATCTAGAAACTCTTGTATATTGATCTCTTACTATATTGGGGTACAAAAACCTAGGGTACATGCTATCAAAAGATAGAAAACTATTTTTCCATCATCCCTTTCAGAATAATGTTGTCTCTACACCCACCCCTTTGATTAATCACTAATGTACATCCAAAAAGTGCATCTATCTCTGTGACTTGGACATTGTGAAATTTAAAAAAATTCTGTTGTGTGGTTTGTGTAGTCAAGAAAGCTAATCAGTTCCTCTTGACTCCCTCCCCATACAATAAAAACGTCAACAAAATGACGGTACAATTTTACATGCTGTCTATACACATTATTACTAAGCAGAAACTGTTCTTCCTATGCATTCATAACTGCATTCGCATATGAATTTGCACAGGGGATGCCCATGGTTACCCCCCATTTTTGCACATATATGGAATCTCCATAAATAAACACATTATTGTTTAGAACTAAGTCCAACAAATAACAAACAGTACTCACAGCGGTGGTGTCAAAATCCTGTCTAGGCGTTAACATCTCTCTGACAGTATTTAGACCATATTCATTAGGAATGCGTGTAAATAAATTCACAACATCTAAAATGACAAGAAAAGACCCTGTGATGTCTCCATAGCTTTCCACAAATGCAAGGAGGTCAGTTAAAAGCTATTCAGTGTCCTTCAGTACAACCGGAACAGAGGCTACAACAATCTTCAACTTATTTTCAACATATAAAGAACATGTTTGTGTAACTCATCGCTCACCAGATACTATCGGATGTAGGGGTGGATTGATCAAAGATGTATGAATCTTAAGACCCTTAATTACTGGTATCTTTGGTTCAACTATGTACAAAAAGTCAAATAAATCATGGTCAAGAGTTGTTTCCATAAGCATCTCATATAGGGCACTATGCACATAATTGATTATAGATCTTACCCTGTCCTTGCTTATTTGTGTATAAGTTGTTCCCTCACTCAGCATATCAAGCATGCTCAAGTTGTAATCACTGTAGTTCATAACCACAATCGATCCTCCTTTATCAGAGGGTCTAATACTTATAGCATGGTCATTCTTTAAATCATTTAAAGCCTGATTTTCTGCTGTGGTTAAATTATAATATATCAAACTGAAACAGAAGTAGCAGATAAACACCACTAAAGGAAGCCCAAAACAAATGAAGTAAATTCAAATAAACTATGGGTGAGCCACCACAGAAAAGCAAGTTGTCAGAATGAACAATAAAACTTTAATACAACAAACAGTCAATTCCTCAGGTACCAGACAAGCGCTTTCAGCTTAAAGCCTTCTTCAGATCCTAAGGATTCTGGTCCTGATATCACTTATTTAAAGCACCCTAATCCAATCAAATCGAAAATTCCATCCGAGGAGTGAATTTACATAAAATCCAGTTAAAATCAGTATCTCTAATCCACTTTCCTTCTTCTCCCAATCCGAAGCGCAAGCTCCAATGAGCCTCTATTTTCCACCAATCAAATTTCGTCCTTAGTTCTTCCTACTTTCTATCTCCTCAACTCAAACAACAAACTGTACACTCCAATAGAGCTATTTTGCGCCTTTTCCTTAACCTATCAAAGGTCAACAGACTTTCCATTTCGGTCCCAGGTATCAACTAAGAATATTAGCAAAGCAAATACCCCATTCCTGTTTCCATTTGGTTCATAGCTTCATAACATCAAACATCTTAAACAGCCAATCACATCATCGATTCTCAAAGTTATGGATGAATAATATGACATTCTTCCTAAATCTGAAGTTGTATCGGGCCATTCTCAATAAACAACCAATGCCATACGAGAAACATAAAATCCAGCTAATCGAATTCTGCGACTTATTCTTCCTAATTCAGCAACTTGCAATCATGTAAGAGACTTCTGTTACCCAATGTGTTGTAATGAGGCAAACAATGCCTCTTTTCTAGCCTATCAAGGCACAGCTTAATCTCTCCTTCGAAGTTCACTATCTGAACACGTTACCAGTCTAAAATACATACATAGATCATCTTGTTGGTCAAACTCTGCACCAATGATCAATCAAAATCTTTCAAAAAGGGGTTCATAGATCAGAAAAAGTTTTACGTAGCTCTGCTTTTTCAGACACTTATTTCTGAGTGTATTTGGTGAATAACATAACCTTCTTCCTAGTTTGTGCCATTCTCAATCAACAGCCAATCCCATGAGAAAAGCATAAAAGCTAGCTAATCAGATGTTACAATTTATTCTTCCTGCTTCAACAACCTCCAGTCATGTAACGAAAAGCATAAAAGCTAGCTAATCAGATGTTACAATTTATTCTTCCTGCTTCAACAACCTCCAGTCATGTAAGAGACTACTGTTGACCAATGTATTGTAATAAACCAAACAACGCCTTCCTTCTAGCCTATCAAGGCACAGCTCATTCTCTCCGTAGAAATTCACTATCGGAACACGGTATAATTCAAAACACAAATATAGATCATCTTATTAGTCAAACTCCACACCAATGATTTATTAAAGTCTTCCAAACAGACTTCATAAATCAGAAAAACAGTTTATGTTCTTCAGTACGCAGCCCCATTTAAGCAAAAACATTAACAATTCTCCGGTGAGCGGCTTTCTTTCTCATAATGGATTCTGAAGTCAAATGAATCAAAGCATGTTCTCTTGCATATAAGATCACATAAAATGCCACTACTTCCTTACATTTGATCTCGATTCCTTGAGGAAAGGTTTTAACGGAACAAAACCATTTAACGCTGGTGGACAGTCCGCTTTAAGATTCATAATCCATCTTGCTTCTTCCCCTTCGGTTTTGTTCACCAAATCACCTCCTTGCACGGTCTCTTCAACCATACTTATAACCATAAATTTAAAGGAATGTGTACGATTATCTCGGATGTGTATATACAAAGCATTTGTTTCCACTCCATTCTTTATGTCTGATTGATGTTTAAAGATACATTCCTTAAATCTTCTGTTGGTCTTTCCTACGTAGAAAGCCGAAAAGAAGACACAGGTAGCAATGTATACAATGTTCATGCTACCACAGTTGGCACATCCTATATACTTGTAATTCTTCCCTGCCTTCAGATGAATAAAATTGTTGGCAGTATTGATCATGGCACATGCCTTGCAAGAGTCACATTTACGTGTGCCTATGCAGTGTCTTAGATCTTTTGAGTCCCTGTAAATCACATTGCTTTTGCATAATAAACATTTCAAGTTCTTCTTATTTTTATAAGCAAACTGAGGAGTCTCCCCTACTATTTCTCAAAGTTGTCTGTACTATAAGTAATATTCACCCTTATCACAGGTTTCTTATTGGCACAATCATATGCTGCACTATTTCAGTATGCATCCGAGACACATTTTTCGGAATATTGTAGATAATCAAGTTACACATATATCCAGACTTTGTACTAAAGATGAGGTCTTTGAACAGGAAGAAACTAAACTGATGTATGATTTCAAGGAATGTGGTTATAATATGGATTTGAATAAGAGGAAACAAGCAAGTAAATTGGATTTTCGTGAGAACAAAGGTAGACCGTATTATTCTGTGCAGTATTCTCACAAAACTGAGCAACAATCAATAGTGCATACCGATGATAAGATGGCTAATAAGAAACCTGTGACAAGGTTGAATATTACTTATAGTACAGGCAACTTTGAAGTACGTAAAACAATAAAGAAATTCTGGCCTATTCTAACATCTGATTTTAGAATAAGAGAAATAGTGGAGGAGACTCCTCGGTTTGCTTATAAAAATAAGAAGAACTTGAAACGTTTATTATGCAAAAGCAATGTGATTTACAGGGACTCACAAGATCTAAGACACTGCATAGGCACACGTAAATGTGACTCTTGCAAGGCATGTACTGTGATCAATACTGCCAACAATTTTATTCATCTGAAGACAGGTAAGTGCTGCAAGTGTATAGGATATGCCAGTTGTGTTAGCATGAACATTGTATACATTGCTACCTGTGTCTTCTGTTCGGCTTTCTACATAGGAAAGACCAACAGAAGATTTAAGGAATGTATCTTTAAACATCAATCAGACATAAAGAATGGAGTGGAAACAAATGCTTTGTATGCACACATCTGAGATAATCGTACACATTCCTTTAAATTTATGGTTATAAGTATGGTTGAAGACACCCTGAAAGGAGGTGATTTGGTGAACAAAACCGAAGTGGAAGAAGCAAGTTAGATTATGAATCTTAAAGCGGATTGTCCACCAGGGTTAAATGGTTTTGTTTCGTTAAAACCTTTCCTCAAAGAACGGAGATTAAGTGTAAAGAAGTAGTGGCATTTTATGCAATCCAAAATTATCCAAGAATATATGCAAGAGAACATGCTTTGATTCATTTGACTTCAGAATCCGTTATGAGAAAGAAAGCCGCTCACCGGAGAATTGTTAATGTTTTTGCTTAAACGGGGCTACGTATTGAAGAACATAAACTCTTTTTCTGATTTATGAAGTCTATTTGGAAGACTTTAATAAATCATTGGTGTGGAGTTTGACTAATAAGATGATCTATATTTGTGCTTTGGATTATACCGTGCTCTGATGGTGAATTTCTACGGAGAGAATGAGCTGTGCCTTGATAGGCTAGAAGGAAGGCGTTGTTTGCTTTACTACAATACATTGGTCAACAGAAGTCTCTTACATGATTGGAGGTTGTTGAAGCAGAAAGAATAAATTGTAACATCTGATTAGCTGGATTTTATGCTTTTCGCATGGGATTGGCTGTTAATTGAGAATGGCCAAAACTAGGAAGAAGGTTATATTATTCACCAAATACCCTGAGAAATAAGTGTCTGAAAAACGGAGCTACATAAAAGTTTTTCTGCTCTATGAACCCCTTTTTGAATGATTTTAATTGATCATTGGTGCAGAGTTTGACCAACAAGATGATCTATCTATGTATTTTAGATTGTAAAGTGTTCCAATAGTGAACTTCGAAGGAGAGATTGAGCTGTGCCTTGGTAGGCTAGAAAAGAGGCGCTGTTCACCTCGTTACAACACATTGGGTAATAGAAGTCTCTTACATGATTGGAAATTGCTGAAGCAGGACGAATAAGTCGCAGCATTCGATTAGCTGGATTTTATGTTTCTCGTATGGGATTGGCTGTTTATTGAGAATGGCCCAATAAAACTTCAGATTTAGGAAGAAGGCCCTATTATTCATCCATAACTTTGAGAATCGATGATGTGATTGGCTGTTTAAGATGTTTGATTTTATGAAGCTACGAACCAAAGGGAAACAGGAATGGAGTACTTACTTTGCTAATATTTTTAGTTGATAATCTGGGACCAAAATGGAAAGTCTGTTAACCTTTGATAGGTTATGGAAAAAGTGCAAAATAGCTCTATTGGAGTGTACAGTTTTTTGTTTGATTTGAGGAGACAGAAAGTAGGAAGAACTAAGAATAAAATTTGATTGGTGAAAAATAGAGGCTCATCGGAGCTTGCGCTTCGAATTGGAAGAAGAAGGAAAGTGGATTAGAGATACTGATTTTAATTGGATTTTATGTAAATTCACTCCTCAGATGGAATTTTCGATTTGATTGGAGTAAGGTGCTTTTAATAAGTGATCTCAGGACCTGTATCCTTAGGATCTGAAGAAGGCTTTAAGGTAAAAGCACTTGTCTGTTCGTTGTATTAAAGTTTTATTTTTTCGTTCTTGCAACTTGCTTTCCTGTGGTGGCTCGCCCATATTTTATTTGAAATTATAATAATATCTTATCCCTGACTCCATGCATATATTCACATAGATCACTTTCACATACTTTAGTGAACCTTTGTATATGCATAGGCATAGATGGAATAAATACGCTAGGCTGCCTAAATCGCGGTCTATTTATAACATCACTGCTGTCATTAAACATTAGTTTTAAAGTTAAATTTCAACAAAATAGCCATAGATCAGTCAGTACTTCATTCACTTTAGATGGCATAGAAGGGATGAAGCTCAGTCTTTTATTCACGATGGAAAGTTCAGCTCCTGTCAGGACATGGGTCTGATAAGTTGTAAACTATGCATTTAACCTCCCCATTTTGCATGTTCCTTGGAAGCATTCGTTGGAATGTTTCCTCTTGTGGTGCCATCTGCTGATTGAATCTAGTGATCTCACTATGATTGGTAAAGGAGGGAAATCCTTATTTGCAGCTGACCTCACTTTCGGTCTGGCCCCTGTGTCATAATGATGTGTTGTATTTCCCTTTAACCATTTGGCTGTATACTTTCAGTAACTAATGGATTATTCAGTGTAGCATTCTGTATATTATTTCTGGAAGGTAAACTAACCCTTCCATCACATTAACAACACATTCACCATTACGTTGAAGTACAGTCTCTGAGACTGCCGGCCCTTCCACAGTACTGTAATCAGTATTAGAAGATACTTGATTGTCACAAAGTTTTTTTGTTGTTTTCGGCCATGCAAAAATATGCCCGGAAACAAAGTCATTATAGTATCTCATTAACTTTCTAGTTTTTATACGTTGAAGTTTCAATTCATAGTTAGCCACATTGGTGAACGTATTTTCTAGCATTCGCACATATTGTTCACCTTTAAACCATTGCTCAATATTTAGCCTGCAGGTTTCAGCTGCTTCCAGTAGGCTGTGTTCGAAAGGCAAAAAATAATCAATTAATAAATACTTAAGTACTTAAACAATTGCTGCCATTGTTTAAGTAAATCTGCATGAGCTTCACCATAACTCAGCATGCAGAGCACTCCTAATCCCCTAGGGACAATTTTATAGTGTAGGCAAGCCTCCAGATGGAGGTGTTGCCATTGTTGCCTTTTCAGCTTAAACAAATTGTCTTCCATTTCTCTTACCAACTGTAGGAAATCAGGAAGATCATTATTATCGGCAGAGTGTGTGTCTCCATCAATGTTCACAAAATTGAGCCCAAGAAAAGGATTTTCAGTTGAATGAATCACCCTGCTCCATCTCTGCTGCAGATTTATGTTTGAAGGGTTATATTCCAATTCTGCCACTGCACTCTCAACCATGTCCAGTGTGGAACTCGAAAATGGAACCAAAGCAAACACAAGAACCAAGTGCCAACTGCTGATAAAGATCACTGCCAAAACAGTAACAAAAATCCAAAGCATAATAAATGTCAGGAACACCACGGCTTCACAATATGACCATCAGACTAGCAATGGCTGTAGCAGGCCAAGGGAGTTTGTCCAATTTCAAGGCTGAGGTATATGTTGGATTAATGCCCTAGAGTTAAGATTATGTGAGAGAGAGGTGGGCAATTCCAAGGCAAAAAAGAAGAAAATCTCAGCTTCAGCCAAAGTAAAGATCAATCCATGGGGGTGTCCCAAAGAAATCGGTGCCATTCATTTGCAGGCTGCATAAAATAAATGGAGAAAGCAAGACCTAATCCTATATAAGTTTCCCTGACAATAATGAAGTACTTTTGTGAAACCACCCAGTGTCAGTGCAGAAGTAATAAACTCATATGGGAGAAAACTGAACAGATGTGCTTTGTAGTTTAGTACCTCAGCAGTGTGACACAAGTGACAGCTGTTAATATTATTGTGTTGCACTATTCCTGACAAAAGGCCACCAGGAACTTAAACTGCTAATAATATAATTAGATAATAAGTGAAGTGGAATAGGATGACTGCTCTCTGGACTGATGATGTCGGAATCCACGTTCACAAAGGATTGTACATAAGGGTGTATACCTTGGGAGAGTTCATGGTTAATGGTCATCAGATCCAAATGAATGAAAATCTATCATGAAAGAAGAAAATAGAGAGATGTATGTTGTCTTGATAGCTTTTCCTTCTTTTTAAATGGTTACTTATGACCATTTACTGTAATATGAAAATAAATAAATAGAAACTGCAAACCATGAAAAAGATCGTTATCAGATTGCAAAGCCTGGGGGTGCCTGTTGAAGGCCCAAGGACTGTAATTGCTATTCTCAGAAGAGGAAGAATTTAGCTTTTGCAAGGGGGGAGTACACACTAATTCCAGGACTGTAGTATCTTGGAGTACGTCCTGTACTCTGATTTACAGCTGTCTCAAGAATTAGTATACATACATACATACATAGCAGAGGTGTTGAGGCACGTCCTCTCACATCAAGGGATTGTTGGAAGTGAAACCCTTTAGAAAAATAAATTGCAAGTATAACACTGAGGTTTAGAATTCAGTAATTTGTAGGAATCACAGTTCAATTTTGAAAGTATAAGAACTCGCTACATCAGGTCTTGCAGTTCTGATAGGCAACCAGACTTCAAGAAACATATGTGTTGTTTCAGGAGTTTTGTAGGGAAATGTAGCAATTCTTTTTATCAGTTTATCTTTACTGTTCTTGCTTCACTGTCTATACATTTGGCTTTTGCCTTTTTAATAATCTGTATGCTTCCTGGTTGTTATTTTTCCTGTTCCCCTGCCTTTGCCAACAACTTTGTCTTGTTAAAAAAAAAAAAAAAATTGCCACTTGAGTCAAGCTATCTCATACCAAACCTTCTTTATTTGCACTAAATGCTTTTGCCCTCTCTTTCACTAGGGCTACATCTGCCATTAACACAGGGGCCGTTCCAGGAGGGTGGTGACTGGAGCAAGTTGGGGGAAGGGAAAACAGGAGAGGCCCTAGTGCAGCATCATTGTTGGCACTTATGCAGATTTTCCTTCATATTTCATATCTTGCTCCCCTTTTCCTACTGCTAGATAGCAAAAGCATATCAAAACTCTGCCTGTAGTGCTAGGCCAGATGCAAGTGCATGCTTCTACACATTATTACCACAGCGAGTGTGTGTAGACCTGTTTAGCTAGAGCAATTGTAACAATTTCTCAGAAGTTAAAGGTAACAGTCAAGAAAAATAAATGGACAAGAGTAGGAAAAGCTGTGTTACTGCATACTTGCACCAGCTGTTTGTCTTGTAGATATCTTACACTCTGACAAGTGTAATTTCTACAAGCAGCTTTTGACAAATTCTTCAAGTTCAGAATCACATTAACTTTTATTATGCAATCCAGTGGTGCACTGCATTGGATTTTTCCAGTTTTACTACTGCGCAATCACGGAGTTGGTTTGTTAGAGTATGTATTTATGTGTGTGTGTATGTGTGTGTGTGTGTATATATATATATATATATATATATATATATATATATATCTATATATATATGTGTGAGAGTGTGGGGAAGGTCAAGACCCCCACTTGCTGTAAGCATGTACCTAGATAAAAATAGAAGTTTCATTGTATGTTTTATATTATAACTTGATGGAGCATAACTCATAGTAGGATGATCTGGTTTAAGGCTAGCAAAGTGCATCTCCATGCCCCTGAAGGACTCCATTACTTTTAAATGTGCACTGAATCCATTGTTCTCAATACATGGAAAACTTCTTCTGTACGAATGAATGATGTCTAAATGCTTATCTCCATTTATCATCGCATCACTTTAAGCCATGCAAGCACTCACAGTATAAATACAGTACTTGATTTTCTGGTTTCAATATAAGGTGCCCTCTTCATGCCAGCATTCATAGTACAACAGTAGAACAGAGATAAGACAGGAGGCAAGAGTTTACAGTGTGCCATCCTTTGGTCAGAGGCAGCACCATTTTCATCTGACATGGCATGTAGTAATGCTAGCAGCGGGCTGTGCACTGTCCTTTGAGAGTGTCATCATTAAGAGTTGCCAGCATACGGTATTCCCAAAGTCTCCCTGTGCTGATCCCACACTTTTGTCTTCCGAGGCATGACAGCAGGTTACTATTCATCAATCTGTGTTGCTAGTGGGACAGACGGACTTCTACTTGAGTGTCAAGGCAGACAATTTTGTCTTGACCTTTTTCATGTGTTAAGCATCCCTTAATACTGTAGGACATGCCCTTTTCCTGAATGGTGAAAACCTAGAAGTAGCCCCAGTTTGCTGGCCACTTTCTTCATGTAGTTGGTGTTTTCTACATTTGTCTTGCCAAGCACGATCACCTAAGGTCTGAAGAAGCTAGTTTGGGGCTTTAAGAAAGATATAAAAAGAAAACTGTTATAATACCAAAGCAAGTTTCCAGTCACAGTATTCATATTTTGTAACCAGTCTGTTGCCAGGAGCTGTATGAGTGCTTGCTGACAAACACATACAGTTGTGCAGGTTGTGAGAAATGTTACATGCATTTCTTTTTTGTGGTATATTTTATTAATATTATAATACAGACAGATTTGACGTTTTTGAGATACCCATTGCAGTTTTGGGCATACTGATACTGAAAATAACTATGCACAATAAATAATGAAGCATTCCCATAACATGTGACACAGAAATCATACAGCAAGACACAGCATAAAAGGGGATCATACAGTAAAGTCTGTAAAGTTACCTGAAGAGCTATTGAAAAGCAGCCATTATGAATACAAAATGACAAAATAACTTGACTATTATAATACCACCCAGTTGTTAAAACATAAAAATAAATTTCTTTAGCCAAATTCTCCTCTACAGTGAACAGATAGTTAGTAGCATCTGTATTAGTTGGCAAATTTAAAAAATGTATATTATTGGGAAAATAAACCTGGAATAATGCATGCATTTCTTTAAGCGGTGATGATGTGTGTGGCAGGCAGCAAACTAGTGTACTGCAGAAAGCTATTACAGAACTCTCAGCATTGCTTCTTTCCAGAGGTGGCAGTAATGAGATGTGCGTAAGAAGTGGCAGTAATGAGATGTGTGTAAGAAATGGCAGTATTGAAATGTGCGTAAGAAATGACACTGATGAGATGTGCGTAAGAAGTGGCAGTAATGAGATGTGTGTAAGAAATGACAGTAATGAGATGTGCGTTAGAAATGGCAGTAATGACATGTGCGTAAGAAGTGGCAGTAATGAGATGTGCATAAGAAATGGCAGTAATGAGATGTGCGTAAGAAATGACAGTAATGAGATGTGCGTTAGAAATGGCAGTAATGACATGTGCGCAAGAAGTGGCAGTAATGAGATGTGCATAAGAAATGGCAGTAATGAGATGTGCGTAAGAAATGACAGTAATGAGATGTGCGTTAGAAATGGCAGTAATGACATGTGCGTAAGAAGTGGCAGTAATGAGATGTGCGTAAGAAGTGGCAGTAATGAGATGTGCGTAAGAAGTGGCAGTAATGAGATGTGCGTAAGAAGTGGCAGTAATGAGATGTGCGTAAGAAATGGCAGTAATGAGATGTGCGTAAGAAGTGGCAGTGATGAGATGTGTGTAAAAAGTGTCAGTGATGAGATGTGTGTAAAATGTGGCAGTGATGAGATGTGCGTAAGAAATGGCAGTAATGAGATGTGTGTAAGAAATTGTAATAATGGGATGTGCGTAGGAATGGCAGTAATGAGATGTGTGTAAGAAGTGGCAGTAATGAGATGTGCGTAAGAAATGGCAGTAATGAGATGTAAGAAATTGCAATAATGAGATGTGCGTAGGAATGGCAGTAATGAGATGTGGGTAAGAAATGGCCTCCCTTTCAATAAAAAAAAAAACTCTGCTTGCAGACTCTGTGTTGAATCATTGCATCGCTATGTTGCATAACTACTCAATTTGTATTTGTATGTGATTGCTTAAACTCGAGTACTTCACAAATGTGGCGTGAGTGGTACAGAAAATTATGAATAACTCCAAACCATTAAACATGTGAGAGAAAATGTGATAGTATACAGTGCCAAGTGTATTTCTGGTAATGAAAATACTTAAAAGCCGCATACAGTGTCAGCAAAAAAGTGAACTCTCGAGTGAGTGATGTACCAGCATGCAGACTTTGTGTTTCAGAGAGGTCATATTGCTTTGTATTTCTTCTTCTGTTCTCTTTTCTAATGTATATATATATATATATATATATATATATATATATTTTTTTTTTTTTGGTAAAGCATATAAGGGTTATCCTCCTTTCCTGACTCAAAGATAAGAATGTTCTTAGCTCTGTGTTTTGGGAAGAACTCCATTTGTGTTCTTGCATCTTTGACATTAAAGGCACATTTGCCAGAACTGCAGTTACCAGTACCAGTCTATACTGAGTAACCTGGCTCAAGCTGTCTTCATTCCACAAGAGACACTATGTCAGGCCATCCTGGATGACACTTTGCAGCTCTTGGGAGATCATAGGAAAAATCCAAAATGGGAGCAAGGCAAGATTGTATTGTGGATAGTGTGTGCAATTTTCCCTTTCCACTGCCAAATTATCGCAGTTGTTCTGGGTAAAGAAAGCAGCCAATTACCAATGAAGACATGAGAACAGGCATCCCACCTCCCTTGAATTACCCTAGGAGGAATTTAATTCATGTGGCCCTTCACCAATCCTGACTATTTTCCTTAGGCCACATTGGTGAAAAGGTTTTCCCCAACCTGTAAAGCCGCCATGAAGGACAAAAGACTGCTAGAAATTATAGAAAGGGGCCATATCCTGAAGTTGCTTTGTCAGCCTTGGCTCTCTGGCAGACTGTTCAGCATCAGAGGAGCTGCTGGTGCAGTCTCATCCCTCATCAGAGGAGCTGCTGGTGCAGTCTCATCCCTCATCAGAGGAGCTGCTGGTGCAGTCTCATCCCTCATCAGAGGAGCTGCTGATGCAGTCTCATCCCTCATCAGAGGAGCTGCTGGTGCAGTCTCATCCCTCATCAGAGGAGCTGCTGGTGCAGTCTCATCCCTCATCAGAGGAGCTGCTGGTGCAGTCTCATCCCTCATCAGAGGAGCTGCTGGTGCAGGCTCATCCCTCATCAGAGGAGCTGCTGGTGCAGTCTCATCCCTCATCAGAGGAGCTGGTGGTGCAGTCTCATCCCTCATCAGAGGAGCTGCTGGTGCAGTCTCATCCCTCATCAGAGGAGCTGCTGGTGCAGTCTCATCCCTCATCAGAGGAGCTGCTGGTGCAGTCTCATCCCTCATCAGAGGAGCTGCTGGTGCAGTCTCATCCCTCATCAGGGGAGCTGCTGGTGCAGTCTCATCCCTCATCAGAGGAGCTGCTGGTGCAGTCTCATCCCTCATCAGAGGAGCTGCTGGTGCAGTCTCATCCCTCATCAGAGGAGCTGCTGGTGCAGTCTCATCCCTCATCAGAGGAGCTGCTGGTGCAGTCTCATCCCTGTATTCTTTAAGGAGGAGAAGAATAAGAAGGAAAATGTTTAAATTCCATTTTACTGCTCCAGAAGAAATCGGGAATGCCTTGTCAAATTCTGCATCAGCGTATGCTAGCTGCATTGGCCTAGACTGATAGAGTGCTAACTAGGACCCATGTGACCTGTGCCTGATTACAGGTGTGGGTGCCTGTTGGGACCCGTCTGACCTGTGCCTGATTAGAGGCACGGGTGCCTGCTAGAACCCATTTGACCTGTGCCCGATTAGAGGCATGTGTCCTTCTGGAACTCATGTGACCTTTGCCTGATTAGAGACATGGGTGCCTCCTGGAACTCGTGTGACCTGTGCTGGATTAGAGGCGTGGGTGCCTGCTGGTGCAAGAAGAGTTAGTATGCTTGCTCTGCTCTGTGTCACAGCTCCTTGAGGGAGGTGTCATAATGCTTAGTGGAGTCTTCACTGTCAGATCTACAGCTGCACAAGATGACATAGTAGCCCTTATAGTTATGTGGGTTGCACATCATAAGCCTGAGTAGAAGGGTTAGGTCCCTGAAGTGAAATACCCCATATGGCTGTGCCGTACATTACTGCTGCCCCTGTGTTTGGGGATGAATGAGCAGTGGCATGATGGTGAGCAGGCACAGAGTAAAAAGAATAAGCAATATGCAAATTTAGGATGTAGGTGACTTCATCATTTACAACAGCTATTTGAAGTTTGTCAGGGTTATTCTTCAAGCTCTGATGTCTTTGCTCTAGTAGGACTTTTGAAGGGCCTCTGTGGCTACATTAGAGTCTGGCTGGTGCATCAGTGTTTTGGAATCACTTTGGAGCTTTGTGCACTTTGTTTTGGATGGGCACCACTTTCTGTACAAGATGCTTCATCTAACCTTTCCTGCAGTCCCCGAGTCTTTAGTAGGGTGTTAGCCAGGATGCCTTTAGTTGATTTGGTCATATTGATGAATGCTGATATGACATCTTGACCCCATGGGAAAATGGTAAAAAAAAATGGAATGTTGATCATGACGGTTTCCAAATTATTTACTTTAAAATTCATGAAAGTTCAACATTCCTTTAAGCACACAAAAGCTCCTCCATTTTACTCCATCCTTCTCGTCATTTTCACCTTCACACATGTGATCTAGATCTTTAGAGGCTGTTTGATCTGGCAGTTTATCTTGCAGAGTTAAGATTAAGAATTTCTAAAGACCTTCATCCTGTAATGGGTTTTATTTTGTCATTGTCCACTTGCAAAACTGCTCATGTCCAAACCAGTGATCTAATGAGACAGTAATTCTTGGTCACCTCTGGAAAGAAGCACTTGTTGCCAGATGGATTACCTGGTTAATAAGTAAATTAAAAATACAGTCAAGACTGCATTAACCCAAATGAAATAACAGTGTTATGCTCTAAGCGTAGACTTGCTGAAACTAGATATAGCATGGAGTAGTAGACTTAGGCTTTCAGCAAGGTTTTTGTCAGCTAGAATTGTGGTGTAAAAAAAGATCCACAAACGTTTGCACTTTCTTTTGCATCAGGATACTTGTTTTCCCTTTTTGTCAACTTCTAGAATGAATTACTTTGTTCTACTACTACAGTAAGATAAACCATTAGCAGATACTCGCCATCCTTTATTTTGTCCTCTGGATACACAGAATGGCTTTAGAACTTGGTTAGGGTCCACAGATTCACTTTCTCTATACCTACAGTATGATTTTGGCAACAACTTTCTGTCCCTTTGATCCATCCAGCTACACCACCTTTTTCCCATTTTTGCATATGGGGTTGAGACAAAGGTTCACATCGTGAGCTACCCTGAGTATATTTCCCAAACCTTCACCTTGATGATGTGCTTGCTTCTGAATCTTCTCTATCAGTTTATGGAGCTGCTGTTGTGAACACTGCAGCACTCTGAGCTTAACCGCTACATGAAGTGTGCTGTCAGAAGCATTACTTTAGCAGTGACACTCTTGCCCCTAGTTCACCTAACATTCACAGTCCAGAGAGATTAGAGTGGCACTGAATTTACATTTAATTACAGCTGGTACTTTTGCTTCTGAAGCAGTGAAGCACGTTCCTAGTCAGAATGTGAAGTTTACATGTCTGCAGAAACATTAACGTCTGCAAGGGTTTTTGATGCCTTCTTTTTCTGACAACTTGTTTTATACAACTTGGGAAGTAACAATTGTCTGTTTGGAACTTTGCCAACAAAATCCTTTCAAAAATAGTGAACCTTAGCAAATTTGAAACAGTTTATCGGCACACGTAATGAAGATGTGCCTTTGTACTACATATCTACAGCACCCCATCCAACATATTGATTTTTTGAATGCTTTTATTGTGTGCATTTGTATGGAACTGAGTGACCTTAAAGTGTGGACTTCAGGGGTCCACATCCTATTTGAGTGAGTTGGAGATTTTGTTGATGCTGACTTCTCAGTCATCTGAACTTTACTGCAGACAGTACAGGCCTGATATGCTAATACAGGTGCCCAGATCTGAATGCATTCAGTTATTTCAGGCCAGAGCAGTGTGTGGAGGATTTATTCTGCCACAGTTATCACTACCCACCAGGAAAGTTTTATTTTAAACAGCAGAGGATCTGCCAGTTGGACATGTCATTCAACAAAACCATGAATGACTGGAGTAATAAAGCCAAAGGATAAACTATAGAAACATGTAAGGTAGCCATTTTTATTTATTAATTTTATTATTTTTGTTTTTGTGAAGAAACTAAACAGATGGGCAGGAGCCTTGTTGACATTAATCACCATTTTCTGGACTCCCTGCTGGGGAGAAAGTTATGTGTTGTGATTGGTATAGGATGGGTTGTACAAGCAGGTTTGCAGAACCTCAGAGTTCTGCATTAGTTTGTAGTCTGCATTCAAAGCAGTCAGTCTAATGATAAGCAAACCTAGCAAATGGCAAAGTAACCAAACCTGTTTGAATTTGAACCGAACAAGTGAACTCTGCTTAAACCATATCCATCTACATTATAGATCTACTTATTGGACATATACATGCGTGTGTGTGCATGATCAGGGTATAGTAAATCAACCTGGCCTGGCTGTGTGACACAAAGGGATGGAAGCCTGACTCTGACCCAGGTGACCTAGGTATGATTAGCATATACTGCACTGGAGGAGTCAGGCTGGGAAGGAGAAGCATGAAGGGGCCTTGGCGTGTATTTGGAGACAGAGAGAACAGTTCAATATTCTTGGTGGAGAGCAGAGAAGAGACTACCACTTGTGCTATAGGAAGGAGAGCTTGGACTGCTTAGAGACGATGCGAGAGATGTCCTCAGTGGTCAGCCCACTGAATGTTCCCTCCCCAGTGCCTGTCAGGGTGCATGAACTTTATGACAAGGGAGAAATACACAAACACTGCAAGCTACTCCTGATGGCTGCCGTGATGATGACGACCCTTCTTGGTCAGCTGTCACTTGATTGGGTATTAATAGGCTAATGGAGCAAGTTAGGATCTGATGATCAACATTTAGAGTTTGCATAACGGGGGTGTTTACCTCACAGACGTAAGGTAAAAGGTTTGATTCTCACTTTTGGTCACTGACTGGTTACTGGCTAGGTATGAAATAATTTGCAGACCAGTTGCTACTTACCTATGAACAGACAATGAGAGCAAAAAGCTGCCAAAAGTATATAAATGTATTCCATGTATCACATTTCAGGATGTATATATGTTTTATGTATGTACCACCACTGTGCATCCTGAATACACTTAGGCACTCCTTAGGCAGATCAAATCAGAGACATTTCTGTAAAACCTTATCTCAGACACAGTTAAGCTAGTAAAAAAAAGAAAATATACACAATGAGTGCAGTGAAAGTGAGCACTAAGCACCCAAAAGCAACTACTCATGCAAGCCAAACCTCTAGAACATGACTCTGACCTCAGATAAAAAAAAGATGAGAATCAGTAAAAAAATCAAAATAAAACAAAACTAGAGTCACAGCCACCAGTCAGTCTGTTACAGACTTCGCAGACCTATTCTCCCCAGCTGCACATATAGAAATAGCTAAAAATGTGCTTATTCCCAAAAGAGAATATGCCCTTCCACTGCTCCTCCTCCTCGACTCAGTTCATAATACCCCAAAATTCCAGAAAGTTGAAAATGAAATACTTAAGTCTGCCCTACTGGTAGAGCATACATGCCACCGTTGAAACCTATGTGAAAATGCAGGTTGGATATCGGTTATTGTCCTCCATTAGGAGAACGCACCGAATCAGGGGAACAAACTACTGCCTTTGGAACAGCCGACAAGTGACATCACACTTTTCTGACTAGATTTAAAGTTATCATTGGATAAAAAGCTTTCTCTAGAACTGGACCTCCCATGTGAAACTTTTTACTCTTTGGTATAAAAAATTCTAAAACTCTAGGAATATTAAAAAAGCAACTTAAGTATTTATTTTTTTTTTTTTCAAAATTAATCCAGGTCCACCTGTTCTGCGGTGCTGGTGCTGCGGTAGCATTGTCGCCTCATAGCAAGACGTTGTCCCATTCAATTCTCAGCTAGAGCGTCTTCTGTGTGGAGGCATACGTGAATGGGGCGTGCCTTCGTTGAAGGTTGTGCGTCAGGGCTGGTAACCCGGTACGTAAAAATCCACTACCAACCATTAGCGAACCGGAGTTCCGCTGTGGTGACCCCTAACCGGGAAAAAGCTGAAAGACACAAACAAACAAATCCAAGTGCACCTGCTTTGTGCTGCTAGTTAATGGTATTAACATAGTGCAGCTGGTAGTACATGATGTAAGGCAAACATTTTTATTTGTATATGTCACCTCACAGCAAGACGTTGTCCCGTTCGATTCTCAGCTAGAGCGTCTTCTGTGTGGAGGCATGCATGAATGGGCGTGCCTTCGTTGAAGGTTGTGCGTCAGGGCTGGTAACTCGGCACGTAAAAATCCACTACCAAACATTAGTGGACCGGAGTTCTGCTGTGGCGACCCCTAACTGGGATAAGCCGAAAGACGCAACAACATACTATAAATATAATTCTAACTCTGGTAACTATGCTACTGGTATATACTGGTTATCAAACCACTCTGTGTAAATGTACTACTAGCATACTTACTGTATATGCATGTACATTTCAGTGTATTCCTTTGTTTTATGTTGCATTATTTTTAACAGTATTGTACATATAGATTTTTTTCTGTACAGTTGTAACCAGGTTTTGACTAAAAGGAGTCTGCAGACCAGCTCACTCACTTGGTTATCAGATTGTAAAACGAATAAAAATAAAAACAGCATTACAGGTAAAGGAAACCTGATCCTATATTACTAAATTAAACAAAATGAAACTACATAGCATACGTAAATGTGGAATAGCTGACAAATAGGCAAGGCAGCATCCGCCTGTGCCCCAGATTTGTGAATGGATCTTGTATACAAGAGGCAGCTGGAGATCTAGGATGAAGCAGCGACCAGGCAATTCTTCTGCCCTCAAGAAGTGGTCACAGGGCTTACCAGTGTTGTGGATATCGGGGACCTTGCAGGCTGCAGCCTGTGGAGGAGGGAGTCACAAGACATCCTGTGCAAGATGATATGAGTGTGCTTGTATCATGTGGAATGATGGCATTGCACATCACGCCCTCTCTCAGGGATTGTAACTGATCACCACTGCTCCTGAAACCCCAGGGTAATTCCCCATACCAGGCTTTGCTTGCTGGCCCTACTATTAAGTTACCTTAAGGCTGAGACCACCCCAAGATGCCAGCTTATGAAAACATCCCACTAAACACTTGCCTCATCCCCCTCATCTGCAGAGGTTGTGTTACTGCTAAATGCAACAGCCCCTTCATCATGGGTTTGAAAAGCCATGCAAACCCACCCTCAAGAGTTCTGTAATGCAAGGCAGCTTGTCTCAGGCTGCTCAATCCCCACCCCATCTGCCACCACCAGCCTTGTAGTACCTAAGTTGCTGCCAGAACACAATTGTAGCAAGCCTTATTATGGCTAGTTATCTAGACTCTAATAATAATGATCATTGCACCTTTTGTCTGATATATATGAAAATAGTATGTATTGTGAAAAATTAAAAAAGAGAGCTTGTCTGAATTGTTGGGAATTACAAGCTTTGTTAGGGAAATGTATAGTGTTGACAAAATGGTGGGATATATTTTTGTCTGATATATCTGTCTGATATATATGAAAATAGTATGTATTGTGAAAAATTCAAAAAGAGAGCTTGTCTGAATTGTTGGGAATTACAAGCTTTGTTAGGGAAATGTATAGTGTTGACAAAATGGTGGGATATATTTTTGTGTTACTGATTCATACAGAAAAAAAATGTTGCTGTCATATATAAGCAAATGACAGAGAATTTGGAGCAGGATGCTTGCTGCTATCTCCATGTACCATTTGAAAACTGTTTGAATAGATGGTGTGTAATTCAAAAATCTGTCCGTTTTAGTGGTTAAAACATCCCGTTCATCTTCAAGGTGAGACTTATCTAATGTTGCTGGCTAGATAAATGAAACCTGTGATGGATGCTATTGAAGTCATTGCCTTGATGTCATCTGTCCAGGACATATTCTATAACTCAATCTGTTGTAAGAGCTTACCCCCTCATATTTTGTGGAAGAGGTGTAGACCATGGCAGTTCACATGCAGTTTACTGTATGCTATATAGTGTGTTTAAAGGTTTAGTGGTCACATTTCAGAAAAAAAATCATGATTACTGTTATTGCAGGGTTGGTTGTAGCTGTAACTAAGCCATCACATATCACATACAAATCCACCCAGCAAGCTAAAATGCCACCATAATCCCACACTCACACTATTTTTGTATACCCTCAGAATTATCCAGGAACGCACATGGATACTGTCTGTGATATTTTTCAGTATCTGAGACTTTACATTTTTATAGACTGTACTATTGAAGGGAAAGAGCTACAGAATTTCTCTTGGACTTGATGTAGGGGGTTCAAATGTTTTGTTTTGCTGTTATCACTACTATAATGTGCTTATTCACGAAACTTCATGTCAAGATCTACATCTGTTGATTCTTACAGCTTTTTACCTCACATGTTTTTTCGTTAACATGTGAAATAATACGTTTTTAATAAATTCCTACAGATTATAGTGGGGCAGGAAGCAAAACATACAAGTATCTTACGATCTGAGGAAGGCAGATATCTGAGCATACAGTTCTAGTTGCTACAGACTCTTACATCTGAAACAAAGCAGTGTAATATTTATTCCTTATTTTCCCCATATTAATAGCAAAATATTTTAAAATATGTAGTACAGCTCCAGAAATTACTTTTTTGTTGAGGTCTTTAATCTCTTAAAGTGAAAATGTTTCTACCACTTTTTGGTAGAATTCACAAAATGCTCTGTAAAGCTACAGTTTGTTTTAAGAGCATATGAACAGTACTAGGCATGTATTCATAGGGAGCAGTAAGATGCCATGTGCACCCTGAAATGCACACTTAAAATTTCTTGCCACCCCTTTTTGAGCACTTAATAGTGTTTATCTCCCAAATCGAGCGAGGCCATAAGTAACTCTGGAGTAAATTTGTGTTTACCCATCCAATCATCAAACGTAGCATTAACACTATCCACAATACTACTGTGTTTGACCTGTAGTGGAAACTTACTCCATAGGCTTGGAGTACATTGAGTTAGGAACCTGTCCCTCCAATGAGTCTTGTTTAGGATTTAGTGTAGATTTAGGTTCCTAGTGCTGGTGTTTGTAGAGCCACTGGTTTTGTGGAGAAATAGGCAATCAAATAGGACTGGATCTTTCAAGGCCTAAAAAAAAGGCAAAACACAGGTAACCTGAGAATAGGCAGTAGGTTACTGAGTGTAAGGAAAGTTGTGCCACTCTCTTGATATAATTTTTAATCACTGTTTTCTCACATTACCCGTTAACTATAAGCCCCCTTCTGGCTAATTAGCCTGTTCATTCCCCATCACCTCAGCTGTGAGGGGCCATGAATACCCAGCTTGTGGCACTAGAGGGGGGGATATCAACGAAAAGGCAGTTTGTGCTGGTCATTCTTCACTTCACAAGGGACTTTGCAATAAGCTGCCCTAATCCCTTCCCTCAAGCATGGGAGGTGTTTTTCCCAGTCTCCACATGAGAAATCACATATTTCTACATGCCCCCTGGATTGCCACTGCCATGCCTCTCCCCCAGGAGAGGTGAGCAGGCCAAGCCCCTTCATTCCTCATTCTTCCTTTCTAGTCCTCCAGCACCAGGGGATGATAATCAAACCCTAGTTACTTGGTCACTGTGAGGGCTCCATCCCTCTGCACCATGGAGTCACCCTAATCTATTGGGATAGTTGAAGGATTTATGGAATAACTTGTGTGGTTCCATATTCCTTGTAGTGATGGGGGGGGGGGGCAGACGAATGATTTGATACTTGTCCTGCATCAATAACTTGTGTGGTTCCATGTTCCTTGTAGTGACGGGGGGCATAACTTTCTGTTACTCCATACATCTGTAGGGATTTGCTATATATGCCTATGGTGTGCCTGGTTATGGCTGATGCTTAGGTGTCTGTTACCCAGTATCATCTGGTGTCAGCCTATGCACATCATACGTGTGTACTTATACACTGCTGTTATTATACACAGGGATGCTAAAATATATTCGTAGACATACAGATTTGCATGTAAATGTTCATGCTTTCCAGTATGTTTCTTATGTATAGTATCGACACTTCACAGGCATGCATGTGTGCATAATTGTTACGCCGTTGCTGTAGCTCGTAGTGTCATACATTGAACATGCCTGTGACATGGTTTCCCGGTTATTACTGAGTTCCAGGTGTAGGTTTGTTTTATTTTTATCCTGTCGGAGCACATATTATTTAGTGTTGCATCTTACAGATGTAGCTCTTGTCTTGATTCTTTTCTCAGTAACCCTTGTCATGAATCTGGAGCCCTGAATACAAGTTTCACTGGGGCATTTGGAAGACGTGTATTTACTTATGTCCTGTGTGTGTGTGTGTGTGTGTGTGTGTATATATATATATGTATATATATATATATATGTGTGTGTGTGTGTGTGTGTATTCATATATAAATATATAGATATAAATATATACACGTGTATCATTTTTTTTATTTGCCCTATGGCTGCTGTCCATCAAGCCTCACCTCAGTCGGACATGGCATATACATTCCTTTGCCCTGGAATTTACCCAGAATCAGGTCAAGAACTGTTTTAAAAGGGACAGTCATTCAGGGAGCTGTCAGGGTGATTTTATGCCCTAGCAGTCATCTCATCAGTGAGGACATTCTTTTATTAGAATGTCCTAATTCCACCACTGAACAAGGAGACATGGAATATTACACATTACTGTAAGACCCAAAGTAGCCGCGGTGGTGCAGCGGTAGCATTGTTGCCTCACAGCAAGAGGTTCTCCCATTCGATTCTCGGCTGGAGTGCGGGGAGTGCCTTCTGTGTGGAGTCTGCATGTCCTCCCCGCAATTGGGTGGGCACTCAAAAGATATTGCATAAATGGGCATGCCTTCGTTGAATGTTGAACGTCGAGCTGGCACCTCGGCATTCATGAAAATCTACTGCCAATCATTAGCGGACTGGAGTTTCGCTGTGGTGACCCCTAACCGGGAAAATCTGAAAGACAAAAACAACTGTAAGACCCAAAGTGCTTTTTCCAAGCAATGAAGGTGACTAATACCAACACCCCCCAGACTGCACATTTGAATCACTGCCCCTTTTCTAAGGGATTGTGGCAGTACATGGTCAGCTTTGCCATACCCTCACCTGACATTTCCATCAGATGCCTGAGCTGGTCACTTGGGTGATACTCAGGGATTTGTCCTAACATGCTACATTGGTTTGCCCTTCTTAATGTTTTTCCTCTTTTTTCCATATGGTTGTGCCACTATATTTGTGTGTTTCTTTGATGGAAGTATGGAAACTTTGCCCATTGCAAAAAAATTAAATAAATAAATCACTGTCATCCATAGTTTCAGCATATTTTTATAAATCTGACTTGTCCAATTTGCTGTTAATGGGTTATACTTTGGTTAGTCTAAGATGCAACTACTTGTACACAGACACACACACACGCACAATTTATGCCTGAAGTCACATAATAGTATATATACTTGGCTTCATTCATTCTTTCAGTGCTTTGTATCTAAATTTTTATTTTATTTAGGTATTTGAACCTAAGCACTGAACAAACAGTAAAATTTATAAATACGTTCATAGGTTTATAGACGGTTACTAGTGTAACAGCCCTAAAGCCCTTACAAGCCTAGCCATATTTATCCCAAGTTGTCCCAAATGTCAGTGGTTAGGTGAGTGAAGTTCACAGAGGTTAGGGTCTATGGTAGTTAATACCAACTTCATCTATCCAGGAGGGATATGGGTGCCACCCCAGGACTGAATTTGTGATCACCCAATCATTGATCTAGGTTGCATTTGAAGAAGGTCAGGGAGGAGCACAGTTTCACATGAATTGGAAGCTTGTTCCTGAGAAACAGAAGTCTCTGGGAGATGTATCTTTCTCTCCAGCATGACCTGTTCATGTCAGAGACTAGGTTAAGATCCCTGGAGTGAGTGACCCTCATGCAGTTTGATTTACGAATGTGTAGTATTTCTATCGGGGCCGGATCAGAGACTGCCCTGTAAGCCAAGCACAGGTCACTACTTAGCAACCTGCAGGAGACAAAATACAGTGGTGGGTTTTCAGTCTTTCTGTGTAAGACTTGTTTTGTGTACTCTGCAATTTCTTCATGAGAAACCTCTGTGGACTCCAGTTGTTTCAAGTGTCTGGTAAGATGCATGAAAAAGGGAGCATTGTACTCAATTATTGGTCTGATGAGGGCCAAGTATAATGGAATTATTACATCCATAGATCTAGATGTGATGCCTTTACTTATAAGATGTGCCACACAGAAGGATTTCCTTACTACTTTGAATAAGTGATCAAAGTTCAGATTGCTATCGACCTGAGTACCCAGATCTTGTACCACTGGGTCTACACTTGGGGGTGCTGTCTATAATGTAATTAACAAGATGTCACTTTTTCCAAAGGGAATAGTAATGCATTTTTTTGCATTTAGCTTTAATGTGTAGCTTTGGCACTAATCACTTGTCTGTGTTAACCCTATCTTCAGTATAATTTGGGGATTCATTGATTGCTCCCAATTTGCAGTCATCAGTAAACTTGGTCAGCCACAGGCCATCCAAGTTTGCCTGAACTTCTGAGAAATAAATTCTGAACAGTAAGGGGCCCAGCACAGAACCCTGTGGTACAACACTGGTGACTCGTCTTTTGCTGGAGCTGAACTCACCCACTTTGACAGTATGTGCTGTGTCTGTGAGCCAGTTGGCTAACCACCTGGTAATGTAGAGGTTAATTCCCAAATGAGAAAGTTTTGCAGTAATACATCAGTGAGAGATTGTGTTAAATGCCTTGGCTAGGTCAGGATAGGCAGTATGCACAGTCTTTCCCTCTTACAGGGGCTCAATGACTTTCTTGAATAAGTCAACCATGTTTAATAGGCATGATCTACCTTTAATGAATCTGATCTGGGTTGGGTCTGGAGTTTGGAGATTACCTGTGTTCTTGTTAATAAGGTCCATAATGATTCTTTCCATGGCCTTGCAGATGAGGCCAGTCAATCTTATGGGCCTATAATTCCCAGGGTTAGTTGATGGGTCCCCCTTTGTGCATGCAGGACAAATGAAATTACAAGAGAGTATGATTAAGTTGGGTAAAAAACAAAACAAACTTAATATAGCAACTTCCTAGATTGAGTAAGAAAAAAAGGGACCTCTGAAATGAGGCCTTGGAGTGGCACTTCTAAATCAGGACCTAGACAAAAGAATGCCTTCCACAGAGCCCAGGGTTACTGCTCAGCATGATTAGCAGTCCTTCATTGGATGATCTTCGGCTGTCTGGGAGGATGCCTGTCACAGAGCCCAGGGTTACTGCTCAGCATGATTAGCAGTCCTTCATTGGATGATCATCGGCTGTCTGGAATCATGCCTGTCATAGAGCCCAGGGTTACTGCTCAGCATGATTAGCAGTCCTTCATTGCATGATCATCGGCTGTTTGGAAAGATGCCTGTCACAGAGCCCAGGGTTACTGCTCAGCATGATTAGCAGTCCTTCATTGGATGATCATTGGCTGTCTGGGAGGATGCCTGTCACAGAGCCCAGGGTTACTGCTCAGCATGATTAGCAGTCCTTCATTGGATGCCTGTCACAGAGCCCAGGGTTACTGCTCAGCATGATTAGCAGTCCTTCATTGGATGATCATCGGCTGTCTGGGAGGGATATAGGACACAAGTGTTCCTGCAGATAGGTAGGACAAAGTCTGTGCACGGTATGATATGCTAGACCTAAGATTTTATTTTAAAGACAGGCCTCACCACAGCCAGTAGCCACTACAGATCCCACAACACAATAGTCATATGTCTTTTGTGTGAGGCAGCAGAACTCTGTGCCTACTGAAGGCAGGTGAAGTGACCATTACTTACTCCAGGGCAGAGCATATTACATTAATTAACATAGGAGATATGAGAAGAACTGTGGCAAGATCTGTTAATGCTGCTTAAGGTCGGAGATATTCTTCAGGTAGTCGTAAAGGTGATTTAGCAACAGCTGACAGCCTTTTAGTGTCAACTATTATCAAATGGCACAACCAGATTTTATACACCAACACAAAATAAAAGTGCAGGTAGAGGAAAAGAGCCAGTGGCAGACACCCAGCTGCATGCACTAGTAATGTGTCAGTGCTTAATGAGCTGACTTTAAGCTGAGTAAATTCAAAGAATATTCAGCTGCCACAGTCTTCATGGGTAGTAAAATCAGACATCTGCTTGGGAAAAAGGGAACAGTATAATGTAATATCCACAACATAGCTATGTTATTGATATCTCTAGCTTTATCATCATCTAGCTTGTACATGAAAAATAATAGAGGAAGGGTAGAATTATGTGGCTCCCTGTGTACTGAATGGTAGCTGTCAGCTGAATTACCGTCAGACATACCTGCTTGGGAGTACTTGAGGTAAGACTTGAGCACTGTAGAACTAAGAGAAGACTAGGTCTGCAGACAGCTGTATCGAATGTCATGATCAGTCGTGTTTAATGCTGCTGACAGAACATGGAGGACCTGAATTAAATAAAACCTTTGGCCTCTACCATTAAGGGGGACATTAACTACTCTTACAGGGGCAGTATCTAACCTAAGTTGAGATACACCTGTCAAGTCTAACTTACTGTCAGAAATACTCCTCATTTTGTGTCTTACAAGTCCATGTTCCACACTAGATTGTTCTGTCACCATAACTCTCAACTGTCCAGGTTTTCACAGAATGTCCACATTTTGCCTCATATTTTTGGTTTCTTCCTCATGAAATTTGTGGTTTTCTAGCAAATCCGTGAGGACTGAAGTCACTAAATTGTTAGAATTTGAGCTTCTGAGTTCATATCCTTCAGAAAATGCATGCTAACACAGATCCTGTTGTTCTAGCAACTTTCCAAATAAATAAGTGCAATATTTAAAATCTGTCCCTATTTTTGGGCTTGTGTGCCTCCATTATTTAAAGCCTTGTCCAGATTTCTTACACTAGGAGGTTAAGTGTTATGTCTGTCTCACACATTTTTTTTTATTTTAGCCACACATTTATTGTTAACATTTTACCAATATCCATGGCAAATACTTAATGATATTAATTCATAGTTACCATGCTGAAAGCTTCCTAGGTGAAGCTAAGTGGTGCACATTTTGGAGACAGAAAGTTGATAGTTATGGGATGAGATCTAAAACCAGACTGATATGCCTTTAGGAGATCACATCAATGAATATGTTAAATGCAGCTGTGAAAGTAGTATTAGAAACCTTGCTGATAAAAGAAAGGTTCAAATTTGAATTGGGCTGGATGGAAATTAGTCACGAGTGTCTGAAGAATAATGTTACCGAGGAAACTTAGAAGAAAAGAATAAATGAAGAGGCATATTGTGCTACATGTTTACTTGCCGTGACTTTCTCTCAAATCCCCACTCAGTTAACATTAATGAGGGTAGTGACTTTTGAGAAAATAAAAAACTTATTTTACCATTTGGCTCAAGTTACCCATCTGCATTGAGAAGCGTAGCAGATTCTGTTCAACATTAGCTCATTAGGCACCATCTTAGAATGTGTTACATCACTGAATGTCTGCTTCCATGATGAACATGACATAAGTGTTCCAAATTAAGCATATAAAAGGACTTTCCTGCAGCTTTAATAATGTGGCAGATGTTTAACACAAAAGGAATGTGACTTCAAGCAAAATAACCAAAGTTGCATTAAGCAATTTTAATATCTGGCCATGATTGTCAAAACATTGTGTGTGTCTTAACAATTAAGTAAAAGGCTAACATTTCACACTTATGATGTCACATATTTTTTTAAGTTACAAGCATTGCATGACTTGAAAACATCTGTTTTCATTTCAGTTTTTTTACTGCCAAATCTTCATTTCTTTCAGCCATGTTATAAGCAAATAGCACATTGCAAAGCTTAAAAATAGTATTGTAATTAAATATCCAGGGTGATGATATCCTCAAGACTATTCATTAGCGTTTCAGTTGTATGTACTATTCTGTGTATGGTATATAGCAAGGCGAATAATGCTATATTCCTCACCACCTGAATTATTGACACATCTACAGCTCACTTGTTAATGAGACCCAAAACTTGTACAAGGCTATTTAGTAATTACTTACAGAGGAAGCCATTTTAGAATGGGCAGTGTTAGGTTTCTTTTGATGGCCTCATTTATGTGCCATTCCTTTCTTTCTAAAAATGTAATTTCTTATGTAACATTACATAAAGTGATACAGAAATGTCAATATGAGTCTGCTAAAAAGTAAGGTGCTTGTATTCTTTGAGATAGTTCACTGCAGACTTAACTAAAGCACAGTATGCTTTCATGCAAAACAGCACAAAGTACTTACAGCTGATGCATCTTTGGGTTTTATTATATCAATGTGCTCTGTGTGGAATAAACTTAAATTAAAAAAAAAAAGAATTGTTTGAGGGACAGACAAATGAAGAGGGTAGTATAAATGAATGTTCTTGAAAAAGATTTTAAATGACACTTAACTAGCTTACAAGTATGAAGTATTCCTCCATTTCAGGAAGTCTGAGACATGGGTGAAGAAGTGCTGCTGAGGAAGGAGAAGTGAATTGTGTCAACTGTGGTTTCCCTTTCCCCTGACGTGCTGATGGAATGTCAGAAACCAGAGATTTCTGAGTCTTCAGCTCATAACAGGCTCTGAACCTTGACAGTCTTGAGCAGTTGCTTGATATCATTTACACACACAGACAGACGCATATGTTTATCTATCTATATAGCTATACATCCATGCTTGAGTCACACCCAACTCCTGTTGGAACCCTGTGAATGGCTACTGGTATCAACAGAGTTCACTAGGCAAGGAGGGATGGGAAGTAGATTGGTGGGCCTTTCTTTCATATCACAAATGTACTTGCGCACACACCTGCAATTTTTAAGTCATCACTATACCTACCACATCTTTGGAATGTGAGAGGAAAACCTAGAGAAAACTCACCCAAACCCAGTAAAGACGTGCAATCTCCACACAGATGGCACGCCACCCAGCAGCCAAACCAAAGAAACTCTTGCTGTGAGACAACAATACTGTATCCACTGTGCCAGCCTTGAGATCTCAACGAAGAGAAATTAAAGAAAATATGCAAAGGCGCCCCCCCCCCTCTAGTCTAACTTAGCTGTGGGCAGCTGCTGTTATGATTAGATATTCTATCTGTGTAAATCTTCCCATGGTCTAGAAAATGTTATTTTTATTATAGGGTATCTGGTAGTTCAGAGCCAAAACACCTGTGCCCAAGTTAGTCAGTTATGGGATACAACATTTGTTCAGTGGTGTAGTTATGCTAGATCCTGTGATTCCAGCCACCTGTTGGGCAGAAGAAAAAAGTTTCAGTTAAGAAGATGCTGTACATTTTTTATTAAACTTCCTGCCTTCCTCAGTGCTGTTGGAGTTTGCAAGTGTTTACTACACCAGTGACCAAGATTCAACTAGTGAATTTTTGCACATGGGAATGTGGCTAAGGAGATTGGGTAACTCATGCTTTGACATGCACAGCTGAGGGCTGTGCGGGAGTCTCACAATTTTGTGCTGCCCCTTGAGTGATGACTGCGAAAAAGAGTTCAGTGATAGCATATCAGAAACTGGGCGCATACAATTCTCTTGGTGGGCATGTATGCAGAAGTATACCCACACTGGAAACTCCCCTGGACTTCATTACATGCATGCACTTGCTCACTGGGTAGATAAATGAAAATGCCCCTTAGTGGTATGGATTTCAGACTGCCCCTCCTCCCAGTTCCATTGCCCTCTCGTTGATGTAAAAAAACACAAGTTTCATACCCTAGGCATAGTGAATAGGACTCAACGGTATTGATCATAACAAGGACAAGTTAGTATCAGAAATTTACAAGTCCAGCAATCAGATTTATTAAAAGAAAACAATGAAGGATTAAAGTAAACCTGCCTGTCTAACATAAGTGTACATTTTACACAAAGTACTAATGTATGAGTCACTGAGCAGAAAGAAAGTTCTGTTTCTAGAAAACTAGTGCAGCTGTCTGATCTGCTGTGAAATTTACTGTAGGTAGTTTACTACTCTGATAAAGCACTTGGTTAAGTACTGTTTATATGGACTATCTGTATATCCAGAATCATTTTATACTGACAAAAAAAATCTTATTTTGTAAGCCACTACAAAAGTTGTCAGTTCACAACTGATGAAAATGCATTCTATGTATGTGTGAGATCAGAAAATGTTGTTAGATCATGTCAAGACCCTCTATTTAACATTAATAATTTGCCTTCATCCTAGCTCTAAACCTCAAGCGATGACATGTAGGTCGGAATGTAGTGGAAATGACCTGCTTACTACTGTATATAATTTGTTAACTTGTTTGTAAATCATATTTTATTGAATTTTATACGAAAGCAATGCATAAAATTATTAAAGCGGGATATAAACATTTATATTATTATTGTTGTCATTCTCTGAACATATTCACTGTGTCTATTTTGTTGACTTATAACACTGAAGATGTAACTTGTTTAGTCATATGTGCTACATGGTTTCAGATTATAAGCTGTAATTATGATTCTCATTTAGCATTGTATCATTCACACTTTTTCTGATGGAGGGATTCTTTTTCCTTTTTATTGTTTGTAATAATCAAACTTCCAGACCATTCAGTTTCTCACTGGAGGAGCCCTAGGCATGGCTTTCCTTTATGGGCAAGTGATGGCAGCAGTGCCTTCATCCAGTGAAAGATATGGGGTTTTCCGCTTATCTTTGTCATTCCGTGTTTGGACGTGCTTTATATGTCTTAATGGACTGGCATACAACAGACATCCACAAGATTGTGAGTCCTCTTTCTGTAGGAGACATTCTCCTCAGTAGCTCTGCCTTTGTTGAATTCACTTACTTTTATTGGTCTCCACCAAGGACTCTAGGCAGAGGTCTTTGGATCATGGCTATGCACTGCTGAGTCCTCCTATCTTGTCATTCCTCTCTGTCCAAAGCCAGCTCCTTTTAAGCTTGATCCACTAATCAAACATGTCTGTATTGTAGACAGGGCTTTATCCCTCCAGCACAGAGTTGGCCATAGTGCTTACTTTTGACTCTTAATGAAGTTATATCTACCACAGAAAGTCAATCAAGCATTGTGTACTTCTGAACAATTCTGGAGGTGTCCCTACTAGATTTCAAGCTTTCAAGCTTTCAATGGGAGCTTAGCTTCATTGTGTCTACCCAGTGAAGTAAACATTGTCTTTAGATCATTGTCACTTTTGAACTGACACCCTGACCTCATGTGCAAAAATGGGAACTAGAGTATGTTCGTGTTTTACTGTTGCAGTCATCACATTTTGGTTATCCCTGCCAGGGTAGCCCTCAGCCGGCCTGAATACTACCAGAGACTTAGTATTTCTGCATCGGTTGCTGTCGCTTCAGTGTTGACATCAGGTCATCAGTAGTATAAAGTAAGGCAGCCGACGCCATTACATCAGTCAGTCTTGCCATGCAGTCCGAAGCAGAAGCAGTTCGCACGAGTGCCAGTCGGTCGCTACCTGAGTTTTTGTCTACCGAATTGAAGTTGAAGTTTTCCAAAGCTAAGTACCATGTTGGGGATCCTTTTTTCTTGCACTATCCGATGTCAGAAAAAGTTAATAATTGTGTCATCTGTGGAAAGCAAATAACCACACCAAGACTTCCATTCTTACTGCGTCACTTGTAGGCCCAGACCACGACGTCCCCCATTGTCACATCTGTGCTTTGTTCAATGCCAGAACTATCCATCGTCTGGCCCTTATTGTAGCCAGATATTTTTGCTTACAGTCTTTGAATTCTGATATGGCTTCAGTAAGCCATCTGACAGCAGATCTTCAGAAAAAACATAAAGATAAAGACAGAGACAGACTGCACAGGTCCAAACTTACCGACGATGCTTCCGTTAAGCTAGTTGTCAGTTCTCCGGTCCTCAGTGAGGTGCTTCCGCAGCCCCTGATGCCTGCTTCTGTGGATTCACAGGCTGCTATCAAGACCTTTTCAGAGTATGCCGCAAAGCTCTTCTTCGACTAAGGATCCTGTGGTCATCTCTACCTTAGATGGGTCCAGAGCTGCTGAGCAGGCACCTGCTTCCAAGGAAGTCCTTCGCACAACCGATTCGAAACACAAACCGAAGTCTTCTTTCGCGACTACCATTCTTTCAAAAAATGGCAGAGTTTCTAAGGCCCAGGGTACAAACCACACCCAAGAAACCGACGACCGTCTCAGGCACCTGCTTACTTGCCTCAGTCTCAAATGCTTAAAATGGCGGAAGACCTTATCATGCTGATCAGGGGAAACCAAGCTACCCCCTCTAAAAGGAAAAGAGATCTGTCCCCTGTAGTTTTGTCTGAACAAGAGTCAGATGAATCTGATGCATCTGAATCCCTCTCTACTTATGAGGATTCTGATGCAGAGGATCCCATTCCTTCAGCGTCTCTCCCAGAGGATTTTTCCTTTGGGGAAACCCTGCATGCCTTAAGGGAGCATTTCCAATGGGAGGGTCAAGACTACCCTTAGTCTAAAAAGAGACTCAGGGAATTCCTAGATCTTCCACAGCACAGACCCGTGGCCATCCCCCCAGTCCTGGATGTTGTGGAGGATGTTTCCTGGAATCCAGATCGACTCCTTACACCCTCCCTCCTGCACCCAGAAAACCAGACAGCTACTATAGAGTCCCTGACTCACACAAATTTATTTTTAAAAATCCTACTGTGACCCTGAGGTAATTTCTCAAGGGCCTAAAGGGATTAAAGCAACCTCTGCTAAGAATCCCACCCCCTCAGATAGGGATTCCCGAGCAATGAACAAATGGGCTAAAAAAGTATACAGCTGAGCTACTCATGCTATCAGGGCACTAAATTGTCAGTTCCATGTGCTGAAATTTCAGCAACATACCCTGGAACTCCTTAAACAAAAAATGTCTTCCTTTCCTGCTTGGGCAGAATCTAAAAAATTACAAGAGTTAATGCATTCTGCAAGTCAACTAACTAAACACACCTTTGCACTGTGGTTTTGATGCCCTAGAAGCTTCTTGCAGGGCAGCAGTCATTGGATCTGTCATTAGAAGGCATGCATGGCTTAAGGAACAGCTCCTGTCAGACCACATCAAATCTAAATTGTTGGATGCCCCCTTACACAAAGATAACTTATTTGGCACTAAGGCAGAAGAGATCTTAAAAAAGATGGAAGAAAAGGCAAAATCTATGCAAACAGTTAAGGATTTCTTGCAGGTCCAGCCACCTAGGTTCAGCAGGCATTATCCCACCAAACACTGGTCCTTTCCTGCTCCCAGTAAGCCAGTCCAGCCTAGGCCCTGGGGAACCAGACCCCCCCCCAGACAGCAGCCACAGGGAATGCAGAGATCTAAGCAGTGGATTACCTCCACTTCAAAACTAGGAAGTTCTAAGCCATCCCCCCTTATGGTAAGAACTCACAAAGACTCACCTCCCCCACTGCCTCCCTCTGCCCACCTTCACTTACCCCTAGGAGGAAAACTCTCCTTTCACGCAAGCACCTGGACCACCATTACCAATGACCACTGGGTTCTGAACATAGTGTCTCAGGGATACAAATTTTCCTTCCACACCCTTCCAACCCCCAAAAGGGTTCCCAGATCTACCACCAAACCAGTGGACAGAGGCTCAAAAGCAAATCCTTTCCTTGCTCTCTACGAGGGCAGTAGAGCATGTTCCTGTAGAACAGATTAAGCCAAGGTTTCTACCCTAGACTTTTTCTGGTTCCCAGAAAAAAGGGTACCTGGTACCCATCCTCGATCTATCCATTCTAAATACCTTCTTGGTGATCCCAAAATTCAAAATGCTCACCCTCCAGCAGTTGCTACCCATACTATCCAAGGATGCTTGTCTAGCCACCCTAGATCTAAAAGAGGCCTACCTCCACATTCCTGTCAGGGAATCATGCAGGAAATATCTGTTTCAGGGCAGGATCTCAGCACTTTCAGTTCTCTGTGCTTCCCTTTGGCTTATCTACTGCTTTCAGAGTTTTCAGAAAATGTCTGGCTCTGGCCATTGCCTTTTGCAGACAAAGGAATATTCATATTTACCCATACTTAGACGACTGCCTTATTCAGGCAGCCAGCCAGGAAAAGCTGCTCAAGCACCTGGCCTTTGTAAAGACCCTACTAACTTCCCTAGGGTACACAGTCAATGAAAAGAAATCCAAACAGGTGGCCACCCAAAGGATAATCTTCCTGGTGCACGCCTGGACACAGCATGCCAGATGGCATACCTTACACCAGAGAAACAAATTTTCCTGACAGCCTACTTCTCCCAACTAGCCACCAGGCCCCAGCTATCTGCAAAGAAGATGCTGCAAGCTCTGGGGTTCATGGCATCTTGCATACTACTCATTCCATATACCAGACTGCATATGAGGAAACTTAAGTGGTACCTAAAAAGGCTTTGGTGTCAACGCTCTCAAGACCTGGAAACTCTTCTACCTAAAATTCCTTGCCTCAGAAAAGATTTTTTTTGGTGGGCAACAGCATGCTTCCACAACACAGGACTGCCTTTCTCAACAGCCAGACCCTCACCACAGAAGCATCAAACTATGCTTGTGGTGCACACCTGGATGGAAGTTGCATACAGGACCATTGGAGCCCGCAGCAAATCCCTCCTCACAACAGTCAAAAAGAGATGATGGCTGTGCAGCATGCCTTGATAGCTTTCAAGGTCCTCTCTCCAGGAGCTCTCCTGATCAAAACAGACAATGCCACTGTGATGTGGTATATCAACAAGCAGGGAGGGACTCACTCCTACCCCTCTATGCAGGCTGGCCATGACCCTTTGGCACACAGCCTCTGCCATGCAACTACATCTGTTAGCACAATTCCTACCAGGCTCTCACAACTCTCTGGCAGACCAGTTAAGCAGACATCTTCTGGACCCACGCGAGTGGCAGCTCAACAGAAGAACCTTTACCCTAATAGCTCAGAAATAGGGTACCCTGAAGGTTGATCTCTTTGCCTCCCACACCAACCATCAGCTCAGCAAATTCTGTACCAGGGAGCATCACTGCATGGCTTGGAAAGTGGATTCCCAGTCCTTCCCCTGGGTCAACCTCTCAGTCTATGCCTTTACTCCACTAACTCTCTGTCAAAGGAAAAATATACTTTAAAAATGATCAAAACATGGTAGGTTCAGGTTAAGGCACTTTAATCTTGCAGCAAGGAGACAAAAACCTGCTAATACAGAGTTTGTCTAACCAGAAACAGGAAATACTTTCATTTTTATACATTCTCAAACTGGTTATGGTCTACCAAGCTGATGTAACAGATTACCACCTTTTTCATCATCATCTGCTGACCATCATTCCCATGAATTTCTGCTGATTTATCAATTTTTATGTGAAACTTCATGAGGAAAACAACATGGTCTTGATTACTCCCAGTTAGATATATGTTATGTTACCATTCAAGGTACTATGGCTAATTCAAGCACAATGCTAGCAGTTCATTTCTCTAATAATCCTTTGTTGACTTTATCTCTAAGTTACTGCAGCTGCACATGTTCCCATCCTTCGAACAGAGCTGATTGTCTAAAATCATTACATTTACAGAATATAGTATTGTTCATTCATTCGTTCCTGACCTAGCAGATAAGCACCTGCTTCTCAAGTACATTTCCAAAAGGCATAAACATGAATATTGCTGTGCTAGCAGTTACTAGGTCATAGGGCAACTTGCAAGTTTCAGAAAGCATACTGCAGTTTTCAAAAAGCATCTTTTTCAGTCTCATATGAAACTCAATTTATATATAATACAGTGCATGAAAAATAGAATGAAAAGCGTATTAAAATACTTGGTTATTAATTGGCATTAAGCATACACACATTAATACATATTTTTCTAACATTTCCCTCCTGTTAATACTTTTTAATTCTATTTTCAAAAAAGAATAAACAGTTTGCTTCTTTTCCTAACCTCTTCCACTTAGGATTTGCAGTTAAGAAAGTCATTCAGTTTAAACTTTTATGAGTGTTTCACATTCTAGCATCTCTTCAAATTCAGTACTTTGATACATAGTCTCAGATACAGATATATCTATGAATTCTTTGATTAATTTCTTCATGCAGGGGATTCCACAACAAACACAAACTCCTATTAGGAGTAATCCTACCCCAATGGCAATCAGTATGTTCATAAAGATGGAACCCCACCCTCCAAATACACTCTGGAAAAAGTCTGTCAGAGGGTTTGGGCCTGGCTTGGTCATGGCCGACACTTGCTGAATCACCTCGAGATGATCGTTAATTTCATGCTGATGGTCAGGAATAAACGCACAGCATTCTTCTTTGATTAAAGCGTACATCCCACCCCTCACCGCTAGGGTGAAGTCAAGAGCCATTCAGTTTTGGAGTACTACAGTTCTCATGGCATTCAGTTCATCAGTTATCAGTTCAAGAGCAGAAAAAGTCGCATTACTCATTACTTTGAGAAGTTTCGACAGTTTTCGCAGCTCCCATATTGATTTAACTGCACCATATGCAGGTAATATACCTGCCCAGGATATGACAGCATCACTCAAGTCCATGTGCGCAAGTTTGGTTCCCACGTTACGATGGTCTTTCCAGCCCGCTTCGATCTGTCCCACTGGATTCTCGGGTTTCTTAACAGTCTTTTTGGTCACGTCTCGGGTATTTCGAATGTTTCCCTGAGGCAAAACTGCAGTGTGTCAGATAGCCGGAACCAGGTACCCCAAAAAACAACTGCCAGACCAATTCTCAGGTAACCATTTATATGCTTTTTTACCACACACAAAATAACAGTCCTCTACTTTAGTTGTTACTTTGTTACGAAATGACTGCCCTGCATGAAACATTTTCCTATCTATTACATATAACTGTTTAAAAAGTACCTGATCAAGATTCTTATGCATAGATTTCAAAAATGAGTCATAATCTGTACTACAAGATCCACTCAAATCGTTTGGTTTTCTATAACATTTATACTGTACTGTAACATTACACTTACTCCATCCCACTTGGATGGTGTCATTTTTGTAAAAACATACAATTCCTTTTTGTGTCACAGGCAAATACAGTGCTACTTTATCATGTGCTTTAATAGCAACTGTGTCAAAAAACAGATTTTCCCAGGTCTCATTGACCCCTAGGGGGATAGCAGTCATCAATAAACCCCCGTATGCTGTTGGTATGGCCGTACAGACCCAGCAGTTCGAAACATTAAAAGTCTCAGCTTACAAACGTATAATTGCCTGATAAGTGTTAAAGTTCGGATGCCAGTCTATGTTTGGTTCATTACGTCTAATCAGTTCAACTTTTGTGGCAGGAAAAAGGAGTGGCCACAACAAAAAGAACAGTGTGATTAGCATAGCTATTAAAATGATCATACAAGTTTTCCGAGGTTGCTCAATGTCTCTATTCACTCTGTACCTGGCCATTATGTTCTCGTTGTACAACAGTAACAAAGTTTTTGTCCAATTCAAAGTTCTTAACCAGTTTACAGTGCGTCAAATGAATCCAGGAAGCTCGCTCTGCGATCTTGACTGCTGTGGGTGTTGACAGTATTACCTGGTACGGTCCTTCCCACTTCAGAGAACTCCAATTCTTTCGCTTCACAATCTTCACCCAGACCCAGGTGCCTGGGGCTACTGGTGCTTCCAATTTCGGTTGTTCTTTATCTGAAACAGAATTTAACTGCAAAAGTTTGTTATTCAAAAATCGCCTCATATACCCTGCAAGTGAACTGTCAGCCTCCTGCTCTGCAGACATGAGAGGTTTCCACTGAGGTGTATAATATGCCCTCCCAAACAAAATTTCAAAAGGAGTTAATCCCTTTGCATTTGGAACAGTTCTCATGCTCAACAGTGCTAAAAGGCAAATAGTGCACCCAGTTCTTCTGTGTCTGGGTCATTAACTTCCTAAGCTTGTTCTTCAACACCCCATTGTGCCTCTCTACTAACCCTGCAGATTGCGGGTGGTAAGTGCAGTGATTTTTTAACGATATCCCAAAATAACGACTAAGTTGCTGTACTGTTTGGTTCACGAAATGTGTACCGTTATCACTATAAATCTTTTCCGGTATGCCAAATCTGGGTATAATTTCTTTAACAAGGACCTTTGCAACAGTGGCTGCATCTGGATTTTTAGTCGGAAAAGCTTCTACCCATTTGGAAAACATGTCTATAATGATAAGGCAATACTTTTTATTCTCGCATTTATTCAATTCTATGAAATCCATACAAATAGTATGAAATGGATACGGTGTTGTAGGGGAAACTCCCTTGCTTAGGCTTCAATGCCCCTTGTGCGTGATGCTTGTTACAAACATGGCATGCTGCACAGAAATTTTTTGTGTAATTTGTAAATCCGTAGGTTGTAAACACTCGATTCACTAACTGTACCATCCCCCCTGTTGAGACATGGCTCTGCCCATGGCTCAACAAAGCTGCATATCTAAACAAATTAGATGGCAAAATTGGTTTCCTTTCCTTGGAGATGTACAGTCCCTTTTCAAGGATTGCTCCTCGTTTTATCCACTTCTGTTTTTCTACATTTGTAGTAAGTGACTGCATTGTTTTTAACATTTCTAAATCTAAAGTCTCAGAGGGTTGTAATTCCTCACTCAAAAGAAAAGCTTCTGAGGCTGAAGCTGCTTGCTTCGCAGCTGCATCAGCCCGTGCATTACCTTTTGAAATCCTATCCTGTTGCTTGGTATGAGCTACGCCTTTGCAAATAGCTACTTTTTGAGGTAGCTGAATAGAGTCTAATAGATCTAAAATAAATTGCACATGATTAATTGGTTTACCAGTAGATGTTATCATTCCTCTATTTTTCCACTGCTGCACAAAAACATGTACAGTAGAAAAAGCATACTGACTGTCAGTATAAATGTTCACTTTCTTACCTTTTGCTAAGGTACATGCCCTTGTCAAGGCAATCAACTCTGCCGCTTGTGCAGATAAATTGTGTGGTAAAGATTTTGCTTCTAAAGTTACAGTATCAGAAACGACTGCATACCCCACTAGGATCTGTCCTGTAGGACCCCTCCTGCACGAGCCGTCCACATAGTATGTCACCTCCGCATCATCCAAGGGAACATCCGTAAGGTCTTGTCTAGGTAATGTCTTTTGCTCAATCTCTGCAGGCAGCAGTGCGGTTTGCCATCTGCAGGGGTTGGGAGCAAGGTTGACGGATTCAAAGTTGTGCATCGTTCAATTGTCATATGAGGTTGGTTCAACAGTATAGTCATACAGGAAAGATGTCTAGCAGGAGAAAGATATGCTACTTTTTCTTGCAGTAAAATAATTGCGACTGCATGAGGCACTCTCAATGTGAGAGGGTGGAATAACACTACTGAGGCCGAAGCCTGCACTGCCATTGCAGCTGCAACTACTGCTTGTACACAGTGGGGCAGGGACCGTGCCACTGGGTCTAACTGTGATGAGTAGTAAGCTATGGGGCGTTGCTTGTCCCCATGTTGCTGTGTCAATACTGATGTCATATAACCCTGCTTACAGTCTACAGTTTGAATAAATTGCTTATGATAGTTTGGTAATCCTAAAACTAAGGATGATGCTATCAGTTGTTTCAGCTTGCAGAAAGCTGCTTCTGCTTCTGGTGTCCATTGTAATAAATCCTGTGCTGCCATCGGCTTTTTGAATATTAAATCGGCCAGCGGAGCAGATTCCAAAGTATAATTTGGTATCCAGCTTCGACAAAAATTAGTAGTTCCCAGGAAGGACATCATTTCCTTTTTGGTAGTTGGTCTAGGTGCCTGCAATATTGCTGTTTTTCTGTCTTCGTCTAATATTCTACCTTCCTTGGATATTACATATCCCAAGTACTTAACTTTTTTTCTCCAAAGTTGTAGCTTGTCATTGTTTACTTTGTGACCTTGAGTAGCTAAAAACTGTAATAATGCTATCGTGTCCTCTTTGCATTCTTGCTGGGTGGGGGCTACCAGCAGAATGTCGTCTACATAAAGTAAAATCTTACTACCTCTCGGTGGGATAAATCCCGCCAGGTTGCTTGCCATTTCTTGTGCAAATATTGTTGGACTTTCACAATATCCCTGTGGTAATCTTGTATATGTATACCGCTTTCCCTGAAATGTAAATGCAAACCAATATTGGCTGTCAGGGTGTATCGGTATCGAGAAAAATGCATTACTAATATCTACCACAGAAAAATATTTTTGCTCAGGCTTTAAATCATTCAGTAAGGTGTGTGGGTCTGGCACCGTCGGTGCCCTGGGTATAACTGCATTATTTACAGCTTGTAAATCTTGGACCATATTGCCATTCCCCGTTTGCTTTCCTGACAGGAAATAAGGGTGTATTACATGGTGAATCAGGAGATTCTATTAAGACTCCTTCCTTAAGTAAGGCTGCTATTATAGGTTTGATTCCTATCTCTGCATCCTTTCTCAAGGGATACTGTCTTTTCTGAGGTCTAAATGCTGACTTTGGCGTAATAGTAACTGGTCCTGCTGTTCGTATAAGTCCTACATCTGATTTCCCTGTTGACCAGAGAGTCTCTGGTATGTCCCGCAAGGCTTTTTCCTCTTCCTCCAATAAGAGTAATACTCAGCTATCCTCACTAGCCTGTGAGTGCACAGCTGGGTGTGTCTGTGTGATCCAATTCAATTTTTGTTTCTGTACTCTTTGTTCGGAGAGCTCTAATTCTGTCTGCTTTTCCCACCTTGTGACTTTTTCACCTAAGTCTGCCCATTTCAAATTTCTATTCTTAGTTAAGCTAACATGTGGCAATCGATTAGATTTGTAAAGTGCTAAAAATTCCTGGGGCAATGAACAGCTTAGTACACTGTTTCCTTCTGCATCCCAGTACAAATTTCGTAGCACTAGTCTGTTTGCATGGTTCTGAAACAATTCCTGTTCATAATCTTTATCAGGTCCTGGTCTATTACAGTAATATAGAGTACAATGCAACAAATGCTGTCTGTCAATGTAGAGGGAGGGGGGACTTACTGATGGCTACGTTCATCAGTTCCTCGGTTACTGCCCCTGGACCAGTTGTAACTAAGTCCTGGCTGTACCAATAACATGTCTTACCCTCCGGTCGCACCACAAAAGTATCCATTTGTCGCTGTGCTTCCATACCCTGCATGGTTGGAACTACGGCTATGCCAAATATCTGCATTAAGTCTCTACCCAAAAGGTTTACTGGGCATTTTGCAGAAACTACAATTTTACTTCTCTGGGTCATCCCTGAAACGGGGTCTGTTATCGCTATGTCATGGGAGAGTGGCTCCCAATACAGCTGTCCATTAGCTGCCTTCACTAATATATAATCTGGTGATTCTGAATCTTCTGGTAATTTGGAAGGGTGTATCAGGGTCCGTGAGGCCCCTGAGTCACACAAAAATTTGACTTCCCTCCCCTCTACCAGAAGCGTCACTTCCGGTTTTGTATCTGCTAAGTAAAGCTCTAAGCTCAATAAAGCTAAGTCCAAAATTTCATTTTCTTCGATGTCGGCAAATTCATGTACATCCTCTACCCCTTCTGTCACATCCTCTACCCTTGCTATCACATTTGCACTTGTCTTTTCCTGCTTATTTTTATTCAGTGATTCCTGACTATCATATAGTCATTCCTCATCTTCCTTATTTTCTGTAGTCACCTTCTTATTTAGCCTGCAATCCCTTGCTAAATGTCATTTTTTCCCCGCACTTAAAACATTCACCTTTTTTCTTTCTTTCTTCAAAATCTTCTGATCGCTTGTCAGATTGTTTATTTCCCTGGGCATTTTTCTTACCCTTTCTCCCAGTTTGTACTACAAATACTTCTGACCCATCTTCTGCCGAAAATACTTGAGTTTTCTTTTTCTTTTTCTATTAAAATGTCTCTCTGCATGTCTAGCATATTCAAGTAATGGCTGTAGTCTACTTATACGATGATCTACCATGTGCTTTGTAATAAAGCTGCTAATGGAAGTTATACTACCCTTCAAGAATGCATTCTTTAACTGTTGTTCATACGAGGAGTCTTGTGTCTGATTTTCTGGTATCTGCATTCTGCAGTGGTTATTAAAACATTCTAACAGTCTAGCATAATATCTATCAACTGTTTCACCTTCCTGTTGGATACACTGATTAATGCAAGTCCAATCAGCCCTAGGCTTCCACTTTTCAGAGATTCGGTCTGTCAGACCTTTTACTCTGCCATCCAGTTCTGCATTAGTATGTGGGAGTGGTCTAAGTTGTGCGTTACGAGGATTCCAGTCGCCACTGATCATGTGCCAATCTGGACCTACAATTTGTCTAACTACTTTTTCTACTACTTCTCCATTCAAATGGTAACTTAATCTCATACCCTGTAAGTCTTCTAAAAATTTTCGAAAATTCACTTTCGGGTGGGGAATTCCCTCCGTGGCTTTCCAGATATCTTCCGGTGTCCACGGTCTATAAACTAAAAGAGTCGGATCCTGTCCTGCCTGAGGATTTGGTACTTCTATGAGTGGGCATATCTCTTCTTCACTTATAGCCTGTGATTTTCTATTTATTTCACATAATTCAATCTCCCTCCTCAAGTCGCGTGTTCGAGACCTTGTCTTGATAGGATCCCTGACAAACGGTTTTGATGCTGTAGAAACAGCTGGATATAGCGGAGGTGGATCAGCTTGTCCACTCGCTTCATATTCTGGTAAAGGAAGCGGAGGGGGCGTTGCTATTACCAAGTTATTGTCTTCTTTGTCTAAGAACATTGTTTTTGAATTCTTTATTTTCTGTTCTCTGCGATTTGCTTCCTCAAGCCACCTATGCGCCTGAGGGACTCCTAATTGTCGTTGCTTTTTTAGTTGACCTTTTGCATCTGTTTTTAGTTGCCTAACAAGTTTCATAAGTGCAAGTTTATCTAAATTACCATCGAATTTATACTTATCAACCCATTTCGTATAATACTTAACATTGTCGGCACGCTGTAATTGAATACACTTCGCATCTTCAGTTAGGGGTGGGTCTCGGGAGCTTTTTGTACACTGATTTCCCATTGTTGCCTTAGCTAAGCTGTAAATTGTTACGTAACCCTTTTTATCATGTGGTACCACAGTTCTATACCTTTTCACAGTTTATCTAGAATAACTGCCTACCTATTCTGTTTCCCTGATCTATGACAAAAACAGTAACCCCTTTTTCTGTCCCTGATCTGCACATGTAAATCTGCCTGACAAAAAACAGTTCTGTAATTAGTCCCTGATCTTAAAACAGAAATAAGGTAATTCCTCCTTACCTGACCCTCCGTGAGTTGATCCACCGGATCGTTGACTCGTCCTCCAATCCCAGATCAGAAACAGTGGATGGCCTCTTTCGAACGACAATTCAGTCGGAGGTCTTTCAAAACAGAAGAGCCAATTTGGCCTCTTCTCCGTACGGATGCATGCCACCGGGCCCAATTCTGACCTAGGCCTAGAGCGAGAGCTACTATCCGGCTCGAAGGACCAAACTGTCAAAGGAAAAATATACTTTAAAAATGATCAAAACACGGTAGGTTCAGGTTGAGGCACTTTAATCTTGCAGCAAGGAGACAAAAACGTGCTAATACAGAGTTTGTCTAACCAGAAACAGGAAATACTTTCATTTTTATACATTCTCAAACTGGTTATGGTCTACCAAGCTGACGTAACAGATTACCACCTTTTTCATCATCATCTGCTGACCATCATTCCCATGAATTTCTGCTGATTTATCAATTTTTATGTGAAACTTCCTGAGGAAAACAACATGGCCTTGATTACTCCCAGTTAGATACATGTTATGTTACCATTCAAGGTACTATGGCTAATTCAAGCACAATGCTAGTAGTTCATTTCTCTAATAATCCTTTGTTGACTTTATCTCTAAGTTACTGCAGCTGCACATGTTCCCATCCTTCGAACAGAGCTGATTGTCTAAAATCATTACATTTACAGAATATAGTATTGTTCATTCATTCGTTCCTGACCTAGCAGATAAGCACATGCTTCTCAAGTACATTTTCAAAAGGCATAAACATGAATATTGCTGTGCTAGCAGTTACTAGGTCAGAGGGCAACTTGCAAGTTTCAGAAAGCATACTGCAGTTTTCAAAAAGCATCTTTTTCATTCTCATATGAAACTCAATTTATATATAATACAGTGCATGAAAAATAGAATGAGAAGCGTATTAAAATACTTGGTTATTAATTGGCATTAAGCATACACACATTAATACATATTTTTCTAACACTCTCATCCCCAGTGTACTGCTCAAAATAAAGGAGGAAAAACCAAGGACCATTCTTATAGCTCCAGACTGGCCCCGGCAGCACTGGTACCCCTTGCTGCGCAGCCTGCCTCACTGCCCCCATGGCATCTTCCTCAGATTCCAAATCTCCTGACGCAGAGGGAAGGGGAATTCATGCATCCCCAATTGCAGACACTCTATTTGGCAGCTTGGCTTATTCCCTAACCCCGAATCAATCTGCCAACCTCAGTAAACAGGCTCTAGATGTTATCCATGAGGCTAGATGCCCTAGCACAAGAAAGTCTTATGCTGACAAATGGAAAAGGTTCTGCACCTGGATCCAGTCTAAGGGAGCCAGTACAACACAGCCCTCCCTCCCTCTCATCCTGGATTACTTAGCTGACCTAGTACACAGTAGCTTCTCTTTCTCCTCTATAACAATTTATGCCTCTGCTATGTCTGCTCATTTTCCCACTGAGCAGCCCCTTTTCTGACACCCTTTGATCAAACAGTTCCTAAGAGGGGCTAGCAACTTGTGGCCACCCAGAAGGGCACCAACACCAGCTTGGGACCTTAACTTTGTATTGGAAAAGCTCACCCTGCCCCCTTTCGAACCAGCTTCTTCTGCAGAGCTAAAATTTCTCTCTTGGAAAACAGCATTCCTTCTGGCCATCATTTCAGACAGAAGAGTCTCTGAGCTGCAAGCGTTCATGGCTGTGGAACCCTTCATCATCTTCCATGCTGACAGGGTATCCCTCAGAATTAACCCATCCTTCATGCCGAAGGTGGTGTCCACTGTGGCTCTCAACCAATCCATTCATTTGCCCACCTTTTTTCCTAATCCCCAGAACAAGGGGGAAAGGATTCTGTACTCTCTAGATATGCACAGACAGCTCAGATTCTATCTAGACAGGACTAAATCCTTCAGAAAGTCTGATCAATTTCTGGTTAGTTGTACAGGGGCAGAAGGCAAAGCCATCTCCAAACAAACCATCTCCAAATGGCTAGCACACTGCATCCAATTCTGCCACAAATAACATAGAAAGCCTCCCCCCAAGGGGGTCAGGACAAACTCCACCAGCAGCCTCCACCTCTGCAGCTTTTCTCAGAGGAGTCCCCACCAAGGACATCCTGGAGGATGCCACCTGGACATCTGTTCACACATTTACCAAGCATTACCACCTGCCTCTCTTCTCCAAATCCAGGGCAGGGCTTGCCTCTGCAGCCTTGCAGGGCATCCTAGCCAGCCCCTAGTTTCCTTAACTGCCTCCACACATTCCTCAGCTTTGGGAATATACCCAAATGTGATGACTGCAACAGAGAAACACAAAGACCATAGTATAGTTGTGTACACTTACCATAAATGTAGATGTTCAAGTGTATTCACTGTTGCAGTCTTGGTTTCCCTCCCTCCATCCTCCTTTCTTCTTTCCTTACAAGGGACATATTGGTATTTATTTTCCACTTGTGGGGTTCTTCCACCAGACTCTGGCTCCTTCTTGGGGGCTTCTGACAGGTTAGGGCAAGAAAAACTGATGTAATGGCGTTGGCTGCCTTACTTTATACTACTGACGACCTGGCATCAGTCCTGAAGCGACAGCAACCAACGCAGAAATACTAAGTCTCTGGTATTTGGGCTGGCCATGGGCTACCCTGGCAGGGATAGCCCAAATGTGATGACTGCAACAGTGAATACACTCGAACATCTACATTTATGGTAAGTGTGCACAACTGGGCTTTTGTGAATGGGGCAGGCTATGAACCCATCTAAAATGATATGGAGTCAGGAAATGTTGCTTTACTTCATTGAAGATATATATATATATATATATATATATATATATATATATATATATATATATATATAAAAATTATTTTTTGGTTTCTTTCATACTGACTATATGACTGTGTTGGCTTGGGGTACATCTGACACAATATTCAATGGTAGTTTTCTACTAAGATGAACTGGCTTTGGAAAGTTTCATGGAGTTCCCTTAACCAGGGAATCATTTCGATATAATCCTAGGAGTTGTAAGGTGGCAGGATCATGCTGTGAATGATATTCCTCAGGCTGGAATTTGACACTGGGAGTTAGAATTAGCTACTAAAACATTTAAAATTGTATAAAAATGGTTAACAAGCATTGAATGCATGTCTGTACCCCAGGTGTTGCATAATGTGTTCAGGTATTTAGTTTTCAGAGTATAGAACCAGCAGTATACTGAAATATTCCTTTGGTGCTACAGATGCCACACTGGCTTGTGTGTGTGTATGTGTGTATATATATATATATATATATATATATATATATATATATATATATATATATATAGATATAGATATAGTGTGTGTGTATGTACATATGTATATATATATATATATATATATATATATATGGTTCTACCTCACATAAACGAAACACCACAACACCGACAACGCAATCACCGACACCACATAACCGACAGTACAAAAACACGAAATCCCACATGCCCGACAACGAAATAACCGACGGTACACAAACACGAAACCTCATACACTTCACACACCACAATCAACAACCAAAACACATTCCCCGTCCAGAAACCACATACACAACACAAGCACACCAAAATCCATACAAACCCACACTAAACCTCACATACACAACTACCTACAACCCTAACCCAAACTCCTAACCCTAAGGTCCGTCACTACGCACACTTACCTGGCCCGCTCCCAAACCCTAACTCACTTATCCCGCCCTAACCCAAACACAATCACTACCAAGACACTTACCTGACCGCTCCTAACCTAACTCACTTATCCCCTAACCCAAACACAATCACTACCGCACACTTACCTGACCGCTCCCCTAACCCTAACTCACTTATCCCGCCCCTAACCCAAACACAATCACTACCGCACACTTACCTGACCCGCTCCCTAACCCTAACTCACTTAACCCACCCCTATCCCCACAGACCGTCAATATCCACACTTACCTTACTCGCACCCTAACGTCCGTCACTACCGCATACTTACACAGCCTTTTCCCATGTCGGCATCCTCGGCGTCGGTGCTTTCATCCATCGGGTCGGTCTTCTGCTTGTCGATCTTCTAGGTCCCGTCGCGTCGGTCTTCTGCGCTGTCGATCTTCTGGGGCTCACGATTTCCCTGTCGATGTTCCGGCGTGTCGTTAAAGTGAGGTAGAACCATATATATATATATATATATATATATATATGGTTCTACCTTACTACATCGACAATTTAAAACTTCGACAGCCACTTTTCCGACACGAAAACACCGACAGTCGAAATATCCGACAAGTCAAATAAGCGACATTGAAATATTCGACTAACCATCAAAATAATAACCGTAACAGAATACTATGAAGTGAACTACTCAAATTTATTTAAGTGAAAGTGTAGTACACATAACTAAAGTAGTCAGTATACTCAAATACAATTTTTATGCAATCAAAGCACAGTTGTTTGCAGTCAGAGCACAGTTTACACGTACTGCGATCCCGTTCTCACATTTTGATAAGCTACCTTCTAACAGCTTTGCTAGCCTTCCAATAGTTTGTAGAAACACTTGTCACATTTTCAAAAGTTTTGCAATAGCTTGCACTAACTCTACGTTTGTGTAATTATTCTTACTAGCGAGAACTGTTTCAAACGTCGTCTACCAAAAACATACCACTCTGAGAAGTAGTCAATAATATCTTTTCCTTCTTTTGGAAATGTGGCTTTTAGTTCTTCAAAAGTTAACTTTACTTGCTGTTCAGGTAGGAAAGCTAGTGCTACCAAGGATTTTACAGCAAGTTGCAGTTCCTGTGATGTATTGTACGTAGATGTTAAACCTAGAGATTGCACCTTCCGCCACAAGTTCTGTCCGAAGTGGAAGAGACAACCTTTGGAATAGTCTTCTGGAAAGTTTAATCTAATACTCTTTAAAGTGGCAATCTCAGAATCACATAGAAGGAACTTCACTTCCATTTCCAAACTATTGGCTGTCAGTAGGAAGAAGATACCATTCCACAAATAGTTGTATGCTTTCAGTGATTTCTTAGACATTAAAGCGTACACTAGAGGTACAGATCTGATGTATTTACCATAAGTGACAAGTGCGTGTACACTGTATAATTGGCGTATTGTAACACCTTTGCAGAAGAATGTTCCGTCCATTAGCCATATAGCAGAATGGCTTAAATCACGTAAATTATCCAAAGTGCTAAACACTATCACTGTAGTATCACTTCCGTTGTCTACAAAAGATTTACTAACGAATGTACCCTTTTTTGGTTTAAATTTACTGACATCTATGCTCTGCAGTGTTAGTGCAAACTTTTTATTAAGTCCACATTTCAGGCGTCTGACACGATTCACTTGCTGCACCAGAGCTGCTCTTTGGGGAAGACAGTGAATTGTATTTAGTGAAGTAGATGCTAAAGCATCGTCAGCTACCAGAGCCGGAGTATCTCTACACATAGAAGCTCGGACTTTTAGGTCACTGCACACAATATAACATTGTAATTCTCCCGGGTCTGCAGCATGACAATGCGCTGTGGAGTTTTCAAGCCTGTCACCTTCGGGTAAGCAAACGGTCACAGCTCTACCCTTACAATTCTCAGTCATTTTGAGTTTACAACACCAATACCTCTTAATTATTTCGTGTACGCTCAAGGTAATGCATGTAGTTTTCCACAATCAACATTGATTTCCCCTTCTGAGACTCTACAGTTTTATATATGTTTCCCAAAACTCCTGGACAACTCAATTGAATACCTTCCATATTTTACTCGGTAATGAGAAAAGAGCACCTTCCTTAATAGTAATGTTTAACATTTATATCACGTACTTATTGCCTATTAACAGATGTATTTCACAGTTTGATTAATTGTTTCTTGCCCAATTATAGCAGTTAAATAGTGTCGATGTTAGCAAGTGTCGCTAATTTCAACTTTCGCTTATTAGAACTGTCGGTGTTTTCGTGTCGGAAAAGTGGCTGTCGAAGTTTTAAATTGTCGATGTAGTAAGGTAGAACCATATATATATATATATATATATATATATATATATATATATATATATATATATATAGATACATGTGTATATTAAATCACAATCTACATGTTATCAGATAAGTGGCATGATACATATGAACCACACATTACTAAAAATAATCACTTTTGTGCAGTAACATGTCACTAAGTCATGAATTTTAATGAATTTTTAAGTTTTACCATAAATGTTTGGTCTTGAGACTGAGCTTTATCATTTTGAGCAGAGCTGTAAGCACAAGGGAACTGCAAGACACCAGTTACTCAGAGATTTGCCCTCATAAATATTTCTGCATGTTTAGAGGAGTTTGTGTATTTGCCTTGAAAACAGTTGAGTCATACCACTGTCTGGAGAGCAAGACATTTCAAAATACATAAAACTCTTATTTCATATTTGAGCATTCTGGCATTCATTTTGCTTTGGGGAAGAAGGATGGTTAGAATTAACAGTTTCAAAAATATAAATAATTACGACATAGAGTGGAGTATTTAGACTAAATGAAGTCATGCATGTAATTGCCTTTCGAATGTTTATGAATAACAGCAGTGAAAATGGTTAGCAGTTTAGGAAACAAAAAAAATTCTAGGCTGTCCGTTGTAACTTCCTTTGTTGGTACAGTCTCCTCTTTATTGCAAACATACCTGCGTAATTAGTGCATATAGTAACACCTTATGAAAATGCCATTGCTGTTTAGCTATCCTTTGGTCACTAACGCCTTTTGCTCTGTAATGCTTGGCTGAACATTCTACAGAATAAACTGACCAGGCATACGGGTCCCAATTCATAACATTACTGCACAGTCTAGCAAGATGTAACCTATGCATGCTAACACTGTAAGTGAGAAAGATAGGCCCACAAAGGAAGAGGCAGGAAAGCAACCACAAAACATGGTGTAAAGATTGTACCTTGTATACATTTAAGGTATGCATCTGCAGAAGAGATGCCCTCTAGCACATGTAGGGTAGTGAAAATGAACATAATGCAGTGCTGCTGATGGTCTGTGCAGAGTGTTGGGGGGGACTGAAAAGTGGGCATGTTGCAGTCACTCACAAAGCGTATGCTGTGTTTGTAAAATAGGACTGTAATACACAATTTCAAAACAAGAATACAGTGTGGAGTAATGCAAAATGATATCTGCAGCATTGTGGGGTACAGTATATAGTTAAATATTCACTAGACAAAACAAATATATAAATGTGACCTATAACAATAACTACAGGCAGGCAAGCCTGCAACAGTAGAAAGAGAGCAGAGCACCCTTCTACACAGTTCACAGAGTCATGAAAATACAAACTGTACAAAGCACTGTATGCTTGTGGACATACATACAATGGCCATATGGCTAAGCATCATAAAGCCAATTATGTTCATCATAATTCACTCTTGAAGCACTGCCTGTAGAGATTCCTGTTTGCAGAAGCCCAACGGCTGGCCCAGCTTCCAGGGATTCTTCACCCTTCCCAATCCAGGCCTAGTGGTGTCCCTCCCACAGTAGTAAGAAGGGAGAATATTTAATGTTTCATATTATATTATTTCTTTAGAAGTGAAATCCATATTGTTTCAAGATGAATCCTGACAGCTTAGGCCTGTCTTGTTTTCTGTAGTTCAACCGTGGATAGTGCCAACATGAGTAGTTCCATCTTGTAAGATTGGCACTCGTGCCTAATAAGGAAAGGCACAGAAAAGGGCTTTGTAGACTCATGGTATGCAGAATAATATAAAGGTGTTTAATTTTAATTGGTCAGCGGCTATGGTCCGACAGATAAATTGTTTGCTCATAACCTTTTACAGTATAAAAATAATTACAATTGCTTTGTTCGAGGATAAAGATATTGATCACATAATCTCCACATATGTGTGTTCTCTTACATTAAAAGAGATCATTCTACTCTGCTGAACTGTATTGCATAAAGTTACAATACTAAGCTCTATCCCACCAACAGTTACCACCTTTTCAGTGATAGATATGTCCCCTACTTTCTGTCCCTATTCACTCAGATTGTCAGTATTTGTTTGCCTTTACGTACACAGGGCAACAATAGACATGGACAAGGTTACCTCAAGGATATGTAGAATCATCCACTCTTTTCTCTAGAGAAATGAAGAAACAACTGAATAAAGTTCAACTTCCCTGTGACCTACCTTAGTACACGATGTGGATGACTTGCTTTTAGCTTCTGTTTCTTACTCTAACTGCCAATAAGATACTGTGTTTCTTTTGACCAAGTTAGCAGAACTAGGATTCAAAGTTAATAAGGCAAGATTGCAGCTGTGAAAACCACAAGTCCAATAATGAGGACATCTTATTTTGGAAAGTTCTCGGCAAATTTTGCCATCATGCATTCCATCCATCCTCACCCTGTTTTCCCATTTTTTGCATGTGGGGTTGGGGTGTCACTTCAGCAGTGACAATCATCTTGAGCCAAAGTTTATACCACTGGGTGGCTAGCCCTGCCACTGTAGTTCATTTGTACCAATTACTCACACACACACACACACACATCTACGGCCAATTTAGATTGTCCAGTCTACTGCTATCTAATCTGTACCACTCCCTACAATCTTAAAACAGTTGGGGCTGACTAGTTATTGCCGACAATGGATTTCAAATTATACAGCACTGGTGAAGCCTTTGTTAGAATTATTGAACAAAAAACACCCCTGAGCATTTAGCCTGGCAGGAGCATCAGGAACAACCTTTTGTTCAGCTAAAAACTTTACAATCCTCCTGTTCTCGGTTTACCTGATTATTCAAAGAGTTTTTTTCTGTTCTATTGTGAAAGAACAAAATAGCATTAGGATTATTATCACAGCATAGAAATTATGGTTTTAGACCTGTTACTTATTTCAGCACCAGTCTTGATCCTGTAGCTGCAGCCCTCCCCCACTGCCTTAGGGCAGTAGCTGCAATGGTGAGCATAATAGAAATGGCAGCTGCTCTAATTCTCTGGCATGAGACTTTTGTGACAATTCTGCATTCTGTATTCTGTAGAACCATTGATGTTCTTCGTGTTTCACTGTTGCAGTCATTACATTTGGGGTTATCTGCTTGCAGGTAGCCCTCAGTCGGCCTGATTAACAAAGTCTTGGGTCCTGCATCAGTTGCTGTCCCTTCTTCCATGACGTCAGGTCATCAGGGGTATAAAACATGCAGCCAACGCCATTACATCAGTCTTTTTTGCCATGCGGAAGCAGTTTGCAAGTGCCGGTCGGCTGACTTCTGAAATTTTCTTTTTCTAGTTTCAGAACCGAAGTCTTCAACTAAAGCTAAGTACCCCGTTGGGGAAACTTTTTCTTGCTCCTTACCGATGTCAGTAAAAGTTAATAATTGCATTACTTGTGGAAAGCAAATACCTCATAAAGATTTTCATTCACACTGTATTCCTTGCCTAGGCCCTGACCAAGATGTACCTTGCTGTCGGTCTTGTGCTTTATTTAATTAGCGCACTATCCGTCCTCGGTATATTTTCACCTCTAAATATTTCGGTTCTCTGTTTAATTATCCAGAAATGTCGTCAGTTAGCCATCCGACTACCGGGATTCTGAAAAAACGCAAAGATAAAGACAGAGACAGGCCACCGATATCCAAAACTGCCGACAACGCTTCTCCTAAGCCAGTCGCTAGTTCGCCAGTACTCAGTGAGGTGCATTTGCAGCCCCTGATACCCACTACTTTTGATTTGCAGGCCTCTACTGAGACCCATTCGGAGTCCGCTGTGCAGACACCGGCTTCTGAGAGTGTATTCAGGCCTTTGGACTTTCATATTAAACTGACGCCTCCTTCTTTACTTAGGCCTAAATCTCGAACCATGCCTAAAAAAACGACGCCTAGGCCACATGCTCAGGCCTCTATTCCTAAAAAAGAAATGATAAGAATGGCTGAAGATCTAATAACTCTAATTAGGGGTAGCCAACCCCGCCCCCCCCTCTAAGAGGCCTAGGACTGAAGTTTATTATGAATCTTCTGATTCTTCTGATGATCTGGATTTGCCCTTATCTACTTATGAAGATTCTGATGCAGAGGACTCCATTCCCTCTGCTTCCCCTCTTGAGGATTTTTCTTTTTGGGAAACCTTACATACTCTAAGGGAGCATTTCCACTGGGAAAGCCAGGATATTTCTGATTCAAAAAAAGAGGCTTATGGATTTCCTTCTCCTACCTCGGCATAGGCCTTTAGCTATTCCTCCTGTATTAGATATTGTTGATGATGCTTTTTCGGAATCTAGTTTGGCCCCTGATTCCTTGCCTCCTGCTCCCAGAAAACCTAACAGATACTACAGGGTCCCTGAGTCCCACAAGTTCCTTTTTAAAAATCCTATTGCAGATCCAGAGACTATTTCACAGGGGCCCAAGGGCATTAAGGCTTCTACTGCTAAAAATCCTACCCCTTCTGTTAAAGACTCCAGGGCGTTGGATAGATGGGGTAAGAAGATTTACACTTCTGCAACCTTGGCCATTAGGGCTTTAAACTGCCAGTTTCATATGTTAAAGTATCAGCAACGTTATTGAACTGCTTAAACAGAAAATTATGTTGATTCCTGACTGTGTGGAAAATAAAGAATTACAGGATTTAATGCATTCAGCTGAACAAGTTGGAAAACATACTTTGCAATGTGGTTTTGATTCATTAGAGGCCTCTTGCAGGGCTGCTGTTACTGGGTCTGTGCTCAGAAGGCATGCTTGGCTTAAGGAGCAATCTTTGCCTGATCATGTTAAAGCTAAATTGTTGGATGCTCCCTTAAATCAGGACCACCTGTTTGGCAACAAGGCTGAGGAAGTTCTTAAAAAGATGGAAGGTAAAGCTAAATCTATGCAAACTGTTCAGCTTCCTAGATTTAGTAGGCACTGGCCCTCTAAGAATTGGTCCTTTCCAGCCCCTTCCAGGTCTTCTCAAGCCAAACCCAGACACAGCAAAAGCCCCAGGTTTCAGTACCAGGGGACACACAGGACTAAGCAGTGGGGGGGGGCCTCCACTTCCTCATCTGGGAATAATAAGACTCCCCCCTATGGTAAACTGCCTCAATGACTTCCTTTTAAAATTTCCAAGCACTTATCAACTGACTGCCCCTTTGGGGGGAAAGATTGCTCTTCATGCAAAGAATTGGGAACTCATTACCCAGGACAAATGGGTTTTAAATATAGTGTCCCAGGGGTACAGATTTCACTTCCACACGTTGCCAACACCAAGCGGGTGGCTGGACCTACCCCCAAATCAGTGGGTAGAGGCCCAAAAACAAGTACTTTCTCCCTTAAGCATGGGGGCTATTCAGCTGGTGCCAGAAGAGGAAAAGGGACAAGGTTTTTATTCGAGACTTTTCTTGGTACCCAGAAAAGACAATTCATGGCGTCCTATCCTGGACCTGTCTACTCTAAACACCTTTCTGGACATTCCAAAATTCAAGATGCTGACTCTTCACTAGTTACTTCCTATGCTAGGCAAAGATGCCTGGTTGGCAGCACTAGATTTAAAAGAAGCATACCTGCACATCCCAATCAGGGAATCTTGCAGAAGATACCAACGCTTCAAAGCTGGCTATATGCACTATCAGTTCTCTGCACTGCCCTTTGACTTATCTACTGCATCCAGGGTATTCACAAAGTGCCTAGCTCCAGTTATTGCATTTTGCAGGCAAAGAAATATTCAAATATACCCATACCTGGACAATTGTCTAATTCAGGCAGAAAGCCATTACATACTTTTGAATCACCTGGCCTTTGTACAAAGGGTTCTAACTTGTCTGGGGTACACCATAAACAAAAAAAAATCACACGTGGTACCCTGTCAACAAATTATATTCCTGGGAGCAAGCTTGAATACAACTTCCCAGACGGTTTACCTCACGCCAGAGAAACAAATTCATTTGACAGCCTACTTCAAATAAGTGGCTACAAAAACCCTGCTATCTGCAAAACAAATACTGCAAGCCTTGGGGTTCATGGCCTCCTGCATTCTTCTAATTCCATATGCAAGACTGCATATGAGGAAACTACAGTGGTATCTAAAAAGCCTATGGTGTCAACATTCTCAGGATCTAGAAGCAATGATTCCTATCATACCTTGCCTACGCCTAGAGTTCCTTTGTTGGGCAGAAGCCTGCCACCAAAATAAGGGACTACCTTTTGCACCACCCCCTGTTGCCCAAACCCTAACAACAGATGCATCAGGCTATGCATGGGGAGCTCACCTGACAGGGAAGTGCATTCAGGGCAAATGGAACCCAAGTCAAATGCACCTGCATATCAATCAAAAAGAAATGTTAGCTGTACAGAATGCTCTGACAGCCTTCAAGGACCACATTCTTCCAGGACAACTAATGGTAAAGATGGACAACACCACTGTTATGTGGTACATAAACAAGCAGGGGAGGTACACATTCTTACCCCCCCCCCCTCTGCAGACTAGCCATGGCATTGTGGAACACAGCCTTGAGCTACCAAGTGCACCTACAAGCTCAATTCCTGCCAGGAAAATTAAATACACTGGCAGACGGACTAAGCAGAAACCTCATGGACCCACATGAGTGGAACCTGGAACCAAGGATTTTCAACATGTTGACAAGCAAATGGGGGACCCTAGATATAGACCTGTTTGCCTCTCCCCAGAACTACCAATTGGACAAATTTTGCGCAAGAACTCCCCACAAACAAGCCTGGAAAGTGGATGCTCTGTCCTTCAACTGGAAAAACCTATCAGTCTATGCCTTCCCCCCTCTGCTCTGCTCTCCAAAGTACTACTAAAAATCAAACAGGACAAACCAAGGATGATTTTGATTGTTCCAGATTGTCCGTGCCAACACTGGTACGCCCTCCTGCGCATTGTGTTACGGTTATTCCCATGGAACCTGCCTCAGACTCCTTCCATGTTGTCTCAGCAGGAGAACCAGATTCTGCACCCTCAGCTTCTAGCACTGAAACTTGCAGCCTGGCTAATTACATAATCTCTCCTTTACCATCCCTGATGGATATCATTTTAGAGGCAAGGAGGCCCAGTACTAGAAAATCTTATGCTGAAAAATGGAAAAGATTCTGTGCCTGGAACCAATCTCAAGGAATGAGCACAGCAGCGCCCAATTTACCTCAGATTTTACAATACTTAACTGAGATGTGTCACAAGGGCCTGTCTTTTTCCTCTATTAAAATCCACGCCTCAGCCATTTCAGCTCATTATAACACAGAACATCCCCTCTTCTCTCATCCACTGCTCAAGCAGTTCCTCAGAGGGGCCAAAAATTTGAGACCACCCAGGAGAGCTCCAACCCCAGCCTGGGACCTTAACTTTGTTTTGGAGAAACTCACTCTACCTCCTTTCGAGCCAGCTGCTACTGCAGACTTAAAATGTATTTCTTGGAAAACATTTTTACTTTTAGCAATCACTTCAGCTAGAAGGGTGTATGAATTACAGGCCCTTATGGCAGTGGAGACTTTCATCATCTTTCATGCGGACAGGGTGTCCCTCAGAACCAATCCATCCTTCATGCCCAAGGTGGTATCCAGTGTGGCTCTTAATCAGTCCATTCATTTGCCAACCTTCTTTCCCAATCCACAGAACAAAGGGGAACGGATACTGCATTCCTTAAATGTGCACAGACAACTTAGATTCTACTTGGACAGGACTAAACCTCAAAGGAAATCTGAACAACTGCTGGTGGCATTTGCTGCAGGGGTAGAGAGGAAGGCTATTTCAAAGCAAACCATTTCTAAATGGATAGGCCATTGCATTCATTTCTGCTATAAGCTCCATGGAAAACCTATCCCCCAGGGGATCAGACCTTACTCCACCAGGGCTGCATCTATCTCTACAGCCTTTCTCAGAGGCATCCCTACCAGGGACATCCTAGAAGCTGCTACCTGGAGTTCTGTACATACTTTCACCAAGCATTATCATTTGCCAATTTTCTCTAAATCCAGAGCTGGCTTTGTCACTGCAGTCTTGCAGGGCCTTATAGCCGGCCCTAATGATAAATAAAATCCTCCTCCCAACCATAGGTTCATAGGTAGGTACTAGGCTATTGGCCCTGGGGCCTATACAAACCCAGCCAAAAAGGTACCTTGGCTTTTGCCACCCAAGAAAAATTTTTTCCTGTGCCACTGTCGAGCAGAGCCACAGAGGTCATCCCCGGGGTGAATTTCCTATTTCCCATCCAATCATCAAGATTTTTCTTGAAGAGTGCTAATGAGGAGCTTTGTTTGATACAGATAGGTAGTTTATTCCAGAGTATGGGAAGTCTCTGGGACAGGAATCTATCCCTCCGGCATGTTCTGTTTATTCTGGTGACCAGGTTTAGGTCCCTAGAGCATGTAGCTCGGAGGGATTGGGATTTCTTTAAGTGGAGCATGTTAACAGCTCTGGGTTTGACATAGCTTTGTATGTTAGGCAGAGATCACCTCTGAGTAGGCGATATGCAACAGAGTAAAGCTGGAGTTTTTTAAGATTGTCTGCTTAGGGCATCTGTTTGAGACTGGTAATCCTCTTTATGAGGTATTTCTGCGGCCTTTCCAGTTGTTGTAGATGTCTTGTGAGGTACATACCAAAAGGGGCGTTGTACTCTATAATGGGTCTAATGAGTGATGAGTAGAGGGGAACAATGACCTCTTTTTTTCTGGATGAGAAACCTTTTTTGATGAGGTGTGTCACATAGAAGGATTTCCTGACTACTGTGGCGATGTGATTATCAAAGGAGAGACAACTGTCCACCTGTATCCCAAGGTCTCTTATCACACTTTCGGTGTGAAATATACTACCGCCTATGTTGTAGTTCATGGGTGCAGAGATTTTACCAAAGGGGATGACAATGCGCTTTTTGGCATTGAGCTTGAGGCCATGGCTTTGACACCAGGCATCTGTCTCAGTGAGGCCCTTTTGTAGGATGTCCACATCGTTAGGAGTTTCGATTCTGGCTCCTAGTTTGCAGTCATCTGCAAACTTCATTAGCCAAAGACCTTCTGTGTTAGCCTGTACTTCAGAGAAGTGGATACCAAACAGGAGAGGACCCAGGACTGAACCCTGTGGTACTTCACCTGTCACTGGTTTGAAGTCGGATTTGGAGTTTGCTACTTTCACAGTGTGGGTTCTGTCAGTGAGCCAGTTGTCAACCCATCTTGTGATATAGGGATTTATACCTTGTTTAGTGAGTTCATCTATAATTCCAGAGTGGGGGATGGTGTCAAAAGCCTTGGCAAGATCTAGATAGGCTGTGTGAACCAATTTACCCTTGTCTACAGCTTTGGTGACTGCTTCAAAGAAGTCTGTCAGGTTTAGGAGACATGATCTGCCTTTTACAAACCCGAACTGGGTGGGGTCCAGAGTTTGGAGATTACTAATGTCTTTGTTTATAAGTTCATGATGATACGTTCCATGGCCTTGCAGACCAGGCTCATCAGGCTAATGGGCCAGTAGATGTAATGGAATCGGCTGCGTGTTTTATACCCCTGACGACAATGTCTTTGTTTATAAGTTCCATGATGATACTTTCCATGGCCTTGCAGACCAGGCTTGTCAGGCTAATGGGGCGGTAGTTCCCGGGGTCTGTGGTGGCTCCCCCCTTGTGGAGTGGGATAACCGTCGCTGTGCGCCAAAAGAAGTTAGGGGGCTGGAGGGAATCTACTCAAATGTAATGACTGCAACAGTAAAACACGAAGAACATAGTACAGTTGTGTACACTTACCATAAATGTAGATGTTCGAGTGTATTCACTGTTGCAGTCCTGGTTACCCTCCCTCCAGTCCCCTAACGTCTTTTGGCTATACATCTACTTTACTATGTTTAAAGCCTTTTTGGTGCATTTGCTTTTTTGTTGGAGGTATATCATTGTACTTTTATATTTAATTGCTTCCCATTAGGGGGGCATCTGACATCTGGGGCAAGAAAAACTGATGTAATGGAGTCGGCTGCATGTTTTATACCCCTGACGACCTCATGTCATGGAAGAAGGGACAGCAACTGACACAGGACCAAGACTTTCTTAATCAAGCCAACTGAGGGCTACCTGCAAGCAGATAACCCCAAATATAATGACTGCAACAGTGAATACACTCGAACATCTGCATTTATGATAAGTGTACACAACTGTACTTTACTAAGAACTAAAACGATGTCTGCATCAAGATTGTTTAAATATGAATTATCTTTGCTTAATAACCCTTCCTTTTAGGTCATTAGATGTTCGACTCGACCCTGCTTCTTTAATTCCTACAGTGTTTGAAGGTGAACCCCATGATTGTGTTTTTGTAGTTAACCATGTGCTTCCCTCCTAGATCTGATTTAAAAGATGTCCTGTTACTGAATTCTGAGTTGCTTTTGTCAGTGGATCCTGTGTTCAAAGAGGAGATGGTTCAGTAGTAGCAGCATTTTCCATATGCACAGCAAGTCAAGTACTATACTGACCGGACAATTAAACAGCAGTGTCTGCTCAAATAGTTGAAGTTGTAGCCATTACTGAAGCATGTAAATTAGCAAAACACAAAACCGTAACAATCTTCACAGACTCATGTTATGCTTATGGAGTGCTTCATGATTTTGTGACACTTTGTAGAAAAAGATGGTATATGACATCAGCAGAAATTCTTATTAAAATTTTGTTTTTGTTAATGACCTGTTAAATTAACTGTTTGTACCTAGGGAAGCAGCTGTGGTCAAGTGTGTCACTCATAAGACTGATGATTCTTTCATTTCATCACTCATAAGACTGATGATTCTTTCATTTCAAAGGAGAAAGCTTTTGCTGACATGGCCTCTAGACAAGCTGCATTGTCTTATCCTGTTCAGGCTTCATTTTCACAACAACTGCAAGACACTAATGCACCTTTTTCTTTACAGGAACTGTTGTCTTTTCATAACCAAACTGACGACTCACTATGGCAGCATCCAGATGGGAGGCTAATAATCCCTCTCCCTTTGCGAAAAATGCATTAATAGGACAAAGTTTGACTGATTGGTCGGACCCTTATATCTCCAAAGTCATTCATTATTTTGTAAATACATATACAATCTGTGTAGAGTATAATGTGTCAGAAAGTGTTCCTGTCCCCACACCATCTTTGATAAAGCCATGGGGACCTTTCTGTTGTGTACAGTGGAATTTTACTGAATTATCATAGTGTCAGAAATTTAAGTAAATAATTGTAGATGCTTCTCTGGATGGGTTGAAGCTTACCCCATGCTAGGAATGATGTGACTACAATTGCCAAAAAACTGTTGCAGGAACTCATACCCACATTTGTTGTTCCTTGTATTCTGTTAGGTAGAGGTAATCATTTTGCAGGTCAGGTAGTACAGCAAGTATGTAAAATCATGAAGGGAAATATGCAGTATCATTGCCTGTACAGACTCCAAGCTTCAGGAATTGTTGAAGGAATGAACCAGACTTTAAAAACTAGAACTGCAACATTGTGTGAGGAGACTGGCCTTAAATGGCCAGAAACATTGCCGTTAGTTTAGTATTCACAGTGCAGCTAGTGCTTCTAGAAAATAGTCTCCCCATGAAATTCTTATGGGAGGATCAATGCTAATGTCAGCAGTAACAGTGCCTAATAATTTGCAGTTGCAAGATATTGGTGAATCTATTTTTTTCTTTATTGCAAGTTTCTTGTTTCTGTTTTACAGTCTATTGTTAGGGTCACCCAGGTTTCCACTACCCTAAATTCCAAACATCCATCCCATCTACAACAGATAATAATGCAGCCTTACTCACTCCCCTCATGCTTACCTCCTTAACCCCTAAATACTACCGTCTTACTAGACCTAGTTACATTAGTCATAAAACTAGACACTATTACAAAACTTTACTCAAAATCTTAAAACTCATACTCGGCATACACTACAACCTTACAAAGGATGGCGACATCCACCCAAACCCTGGTCCATCCCCACCTGTTGACCCTAATTCCCCTACTATATCCCCTACCACCGTAGCTCCAACAAATAGACCTCCTAGCTCACTGCTGGCCTGCCATCTAAACATTAGGAGCATAAATAACAAAACTCAGCACCTGCATGCCCTCTTAGCTGTTCATTCCCCAGATATATTATGCCTAACAGAAACGTGGCTAAAGCCTGCCACCAAGGACCATGAGATTCTGCCACCAGGGTATAGTATGTTTTGACTAGACCTTACCACCAGAAAGGGTGGTGGGGTAGCCATACTTTACAAGTCTACCCTATCTGTCAGCATAGACACCCAACAGCCACCCCAGTTCAATAATTCTGAAATTCTTATCTCAAAACTACAAATTAATAAAAACAAAAATGTAACCATTGTCTGTGTCTATATTCCCCCAGGGAGGAACACAGAGACCTTAGAAGACTTCTTATATTGGTTATCGAATAATTACCCCAAGAAACAATTGTTCTTGGGGATTTCAACATTGACTGGAACACTTGCTCTTCTGAAACCCCCACAACCCACATAAACCTCTATGGATTTACTCAAATCATAACCTCCCCCACCAGACAGGAAAACCCAATAACAAGTGAAATACCCTAGACTGGATACTCGTCAATACCCATCTTCAATCCTATAAATCAGGCACTTTGCCTGATGACCTAAGTGACCACTCTCTCACCTATGTAATCAAGCTCAAAGTAGGCCGCTCCTACCAACCCACCTATAGAACATTAAGAAACAATAAGAATTTTATTCTCACCAAGTTTAAAAATGAGCTTAAGGCATGCAACTGATCAGTACTAAAGTCTCCCCCTAGATGAAGTAGTAGCATACTTTAACACCAAATTCCTTGCTATTCTTAACTCCCATGCTCCCAGCTGCTCTATTAGAACCAAAGTTAATATTGCATCATGGCTTTCTAAAGATACCAAAACCAAAATTTCACTCAGAAACAAAGCATAGGCCACCTACGAAAAACAAAAGCCCCACTTGATCAACTAAGATTCAGACAGCTAAGGAATGACACCAAAAAATGCATAACCTTAGACAAAAAGAAACACTATTACCATCTACTGCAAAAACACCAAAACAAACCTCAAAAGTTCTGGGCAGGAATAAACAAACTACTCCACCCAGGCCAAGTCACCACTCCACCCCCTCAGCTTCCCAACAAAAATCCCCAGTAGACATTGCTAATAACTACAACAGCTTCTTCACAGAGACTATCCAGTCTCTAGCCAGCCAACTGTCTCCCAATGGCTCTAATTCTAATGAAGCCACACCCAGTACCCAAACATACTTTACCTTCCAACCTGTTCCTATTCAACTTATTCATGCCCTACTTAAGAAACTAAGACCAACCACCCTGGCTGCCGACCTCCTCCCAGCAGACTATCTGCAAAAGGCTGCTGACACCATAGCATACCCCATCTCAATCCTGATCAACAGAACTATAGCTGAAGCTACTGTACCCACTATATGGAAAATCTCCCATGTCATACCTCTCCATAAAGGAGGCAGTTCCACTGAACTGTCAGACTTTAGACCCATAGCTATTCTGTCACCTCTAGCTAAAATTATGGAGAAGTGTGTACACATACAGCTCATGCACTACCGCACACAGAACAAGCTGTTGTCCAACTTTCAGCATGGCTTTAAGCCACACCACAGTACTACTACTGCCCTCCTCTTTTTCTCTAATGTCATTAACCACAACTGCAATAATAACAAACTATCTTCAGCACTCTTTCTAGATCTAACCAAGGCTTTTGACATGGTTGACCACAAAATGCTTATAAATACCTTGAAGGCCTTCTCCTTAAACAACCATGCACTCCAGTGGTTCCAATCCTACCTGTAGGGCAGGCAACAGTCAGTCCTATGGCAGGACAAGCTATCATCTCACCTACCCAGCACATTAGGACCCCTTCTATTCTCCATCTTTATCAACAACCTTCATTAAGTTATCCCAGATGCTACCTGCATTCAATATGCGGATGACTCCATCTTGATTTGTTCTGACACCTCACCAGCTACTTTATTCACATTAACCCAAAATACCTTCAATACAGTGGAAAAATGGCTCTCCAATCAACATCTAATCCTAAACCCCGACAAAACTAAAATTCTCATCTTCTCCCCCACACTCAGGACGCCCTGCCATCCTTCAACATAACCACTAACAATGGCACTATCATCTCCCCAGAAGCCCAAACTAAACTACTGGGTGTCATAGTTGATAACCTGAAGTTTGATGCGTATATCAATCAAACTATCAAAACCATTAATAAAAAAACTTGGCTGTCTTTACAGAATCAAACCTTTCCTTACCCCACTTGCAAGAACTGCAATTGCCCATTTCCCTCTACTATCAACTCTTCTCTACGCCTCACCTCAATTCTCCAACTTAAACAAAACAGATCTTAATAAACTATCATCCTGCTATAACCGCATTGCCAGATTTGCTACTGGCACAGCCTACGGACACACCACTGTCACAACCTAAATCACCTAGGATGGCTTGAACTGCCTAGCCTACTGCAGTTCAACCAGCTAACAGTGGCACATAAAGTCCTTTACCAACCAGAAAATACACCTGCACTAAAAAAATATCAGCCCCTACACCAGCACCCGGACATTGCGATCATCCACTAGACTCCTAGTTCAAACATACAAATCCAACTACTCAGCTGGGGACTCTCTGTTTGCCAACTCTGTTGGAAAAACATGAAACAGATTCCCAGCTGACTTGACCCTAGAACCCTCACTAACTCAATTCAAAAACAAACTCAAGAAATGCTTCAAAACTCATTGGTTATGTCCTTGCACTAACCCCGACTAGTGACCTCTTTATTACTTAAGTACCTTACCTTCAACTACTTCTAACTTTTTTCTACCACACCATTTCAGGAAGGGGCAATTGTATAACTGCTGCTCAATGTGTCTTAAACCTGAATGTAATGTTATGTATCTATAACTTTTAAAATAATGTTATTTTTTTGTAAAGTGTTTTATAATAACTTAGTACTATATGTGCTAAATGCTGGTATTGCTTATGACTGTAATCTGCTTGAAACTAGCATTTACTAAATGTTCAGTGTGTATTATTATCTTTGAGCTTTTCTCCCCGGGCCTCCACTGAAAATGGACATGTATCCAGTCAGACTATCCCAGTCAACAAATGTAAAATAAATAAAATAAATTGATTCACATGTTATTTTGGCCCAACAATAGCCTAATCCTGCCTCCTGCCATAATGTTGTCCCAGGAGACTTTGTGTCCCTCAGATCATTTTTCAGACGACTTGCCCTCCAGCCAAAATGGGAAGGCCCCTTTTTGGTTTTCCTTACAACTACTAAAGTAATTTGGTATGAAGGATCGCCTATTTGGATTTATGTTTTGCATGTCAAGAAAGCCCTCCCTAGTGATGGATGTCGAGATGCCAGCAACATCATTCTCCCCATTATTGATGATGAGCCAATTGCATCCTGTACCAGAAGAAAAAACAAGAAGACCAAAGTATCTAGAAGTGAAGCCTAGTGATTCAGCAACATCATCATGGTATGAAGTGAGGTCTAGTGATTCAGCAACATCATCGTTGTGGTCAGAAATGAGGCCTAGTGATTTAGCAACATCATCGTTGTGGTCAGAAGTGAGGTCTAGTGATTCAGCAACACCATCGTCGTGGTCAGAAGTGAGGCCTAGTGATTCAGCAGCATCATCGTCGTGCTCAGAAGTGAGGCCTAGTGATTTAGCAACATCATTGTGGTAAGAAGTGAGACCTAGTTATTCAGCCACATAATAGTGGTCAGAAGTGAGGCCTAGTGATTCAGCAACATTACTGTGGTCAGAAGTGAGGCTTAGTTATTCAGCAACATCGCCATGGTCAGAAGTGAGGCCTAGTGATTCAGCAACATCATCTACAGTGGATGATGAATGGGAATCAGCCCAGCATTTAGAAAATGAGTCAAGTGTGCAAGCACTTCTCATAGGACTTCAACTAGTTCAAGACCCAGTGTGGAGTTTGTTCAGAAGTCGATATTATATGAATTATAACAAGAAACTGCATCATCCATGCTTAAAAATTTTAAAAATCGTCTCCAGCCCCATCCTGCCCGATATTCATATGAATTTATAGCTGGAATTACAATACTAGTATTCATCATTCTTCTACTGCATACTTAAGGTAAGACAATGGATGTCAGAAACTGTTGGATTGTTTCCGGCACCAGCAACAGAGACAGAAAAAGGAGCAGCATTTGGAACAATCTTTTTGACCAAAAACAAAAAAAGGCAAACATAATTCTTGGCATAATGTTACCCCCTTTAGTCTGGTTCCACTCCAATTAATGAATGTCAAGGGAAATACTTGTTATATTAAAAATGAAATGCTTCCTTTTAAGTGCAGCACCTGTATTGCTACCAGGAGAGTATATACTGAAATGCTATGATTTCCATTATTCTCATCTTTAAATTAAGAGCAGCCAAACTATGAATGTAAGGTCCGAGGATGTATTGGTTTTGGACTGATTTTTTATGCCTAGAACAGAAGGTTGATTTTAATATAAATTAAGTGGCATTTTTAAGTAGTTCTTTTTAATTATTTTTAAACAGGTTTAAGGTTTGTTTGTGTTTTAAATCTTTTAATTAGAAAAAAGCAACTTTTTGTGTCTTTTCTAATTTTTATGTAATTATATTTCATGTATTAATTTACTGATTGAATTATGTTTATTGAGAGGAGTTTATCTAATTATTATTTATATCCAATATGTGCATTTTTGACATGTGACAGTTATTACCTTTATTATTTAAAGAGTTGAAATAATTTGAGGGGATTGTTCTGATGAAGTCCTGTTCTTTTAAGGATGAAAGCACATGAATGGGTGAGTCCCTCTCTTCCGAAACCTCCCCACAAGATCCCTCTGCGGAGGTCCCTCAGAAGAGAACATGTGCGAGGAAACATCTAGTCTCCCCTGAGGAGTCTGTCACTTCAGAAATGGACTTTGATGATTCAGTAGGGTCCCCATGGTAAACCTCTGAGGATGTCTCCTTCTCAGATATCCTAGAGATCTTGAAGCAGAGAGGTGGTTGAAAGACCTTCACCCCTTCTGAAGTTGAGTCCGTATACCTGGAAGCATTTCATTCTTGACCCTCCACCTCTTGGGTATCAACGCCCTTGAACCAGCTCCTCAATGTTATTAATTGAAAGGTATGGGGCTCCCCAGAATCCATGGAACCTGTTCCAAGGAGGCCCAACAAATTTATAACAGCTCCATCAGACAAAGACTTTTTAACCAAAGGTGTCGCAGTAGATGCTATGGTGGTGGCGGCAGCCACCAAAAAGGAGTCAGCTGAGACTTCTTCATCTGTCTATCCGCCGAATAAGGAGTCTCGAATGATGGACAGGTATGGGAAATGGACGTTCTCGTCAGCGGCCTTTACACTCAGATCGCTGAACTATTTGACCCATTTTACCAGACTTCAGAGGAATTTACTAAAGGAGCTAGAAGATAGCCACCAAGATTCCACAGCTGGAAGGGTTCCAGACAAGGTGATTGCCCAGTTTGCTACCTTAAACTCAGTAGTCAACTCTTCTATGCAGCTCATTTCTTATGCAGCCGATAGAGCGAATAGGGCAGCTGGTACAGGAATTGCTCTCAGGAGGCATTCCTGGATGCGCCTTTGCGAGTTTGCTGAGCCCTTCAAGTCTTCCTTCACTAACCTCCCCTTTTGACGACTCATCCTTGTTCCAGCCTAAAGTTAAAGAGACTCTAGTGCTCCTAAAAGGAGGCCTGCCTGTCCACCTCTGCAGGCAGTCAGGGGCAGATTATCATTGTACCCAAAAGCCGGGCTAAATATCACTCAAGTCAAATGGGTACAGTCAATAATATCCAGGGGATACAACATACCTTTCTCCACCCCACCTCCAAAAACAAGATCAGTCCCAGATATTCCAATCTGTCAAGGGGATCAAGCAACTCTAGAGATACAAAAGTTGCTAAGAAAAAGAGTCATTCAAGAAGTCCCCACAGACCAAACCAGATCCGGAACTTACTCAAGGTTGTTTTTAGTTCCAAAAAAAACAGGGAACTGGAGACCCAGCTTTGATCTCAGCAGGCTGAACAATTCCATAAAATAAAAAAAAAAATCAAAGTTTTGGATGGGGACACTGCAGTCTATACTTCCCTTTTTGGGAAAAGGCAATTGGATGTGCTCGATCTTCAGGATGCGTACTACCATATAAAAATGGACAGGCGATCCAGGAGACATCTACTCTTTTGGCTGGGTGCCTGTCATTACCAATTCCGAGCTATGCCCTTTGGTCTCACTACACCCCCCAGAGTGTTTACCAAATGCATGTCAGTAGTCATGGCTCATCTGAGGCGTCTAGGATTCTGGGTGTTTCCATACTTAGATGACTAGCTCCTGACCACCACCACTGAGCATCTACTAACCAAGGCAAGAGACACCACCCTTCATCTTTGCTCGGAACTGGGCATTACCATAAATTTTGAAAAATCTGCCTTGTTGCCATCACAGCATATTACGTTTATAGGAGCAGACTTAAACACAGAAGACATGGTAGAAAAACTGCCTCACGACAGGGTACAGATACTGTGACATCATATCCAGCTTGCTCTCAAAAAAGAAAAGTACAGGCAAAGTTGGTTCTAAAGGTTGTGTGCACTACGGCAGCTGCTATAACATTAGTACCTCTGGCACATCTTCATACGAGAGTCCTACAGTGGCTTATCTTCACTCAGTGGTCCATGTAGGAGTTGTCCCACAAGATCTTCATTACAGACTCCTGCAAGAAAGACCTACATTGGTGGCTTCATTCCACACAAATAACTCTAGGCAGGCCATACACTCAACCAGTGGCCAGAGTGACCACAGACGCTTCCCAGATAGGGTGGGGGTGGGCATTTTCTGGGAAAGACCATCCAAGGAACTTGGCAGGCTACACCCCTACCCCATCCACGAATATCAAAAATAGAGAGGAAAGTATAGCATCCCACTTAATTCAGTTTTCATAAACTCCATTCTCTCACTCATAAAAAACAAAAATAGCCTGAAACAAGTCACTCTCCCAACTGTCACTGATTTACCTACTTCTCTCTCTCTTAAACCTGTAAAGAAATTGCTAAGCCAACTGAAACCCACAACCCTTGCTGCCAACAAGCTGCCAAATGACTACCTCAAATTAGCAGCTGATCTAATCTGCTACCCAGTTTCAGTACTGATCAATAGATCGATCACCGAACAGTATGTACCTAAAATTTGGAAAACCTCCTACGTTATCCCACTCAATAAAGGAGGCTCCTCACTAGAACTATATAACTATAGGCCAATATCTATACTAGCTCCCTCTTTCTAAAATCTTAGAAAAGTGCATCTACTCTCAACTGATGCAACACCTACTATCTAATAAGCTCCTTTCCCACGCACATGGATTTCGACTAGGCCATAGTACCACCACAGCACTACTCAAATTTACCATTAATGTAAACCAACTGAAAAACAGTTGCCAAATGGTTGCCTCAATATTTCTCGACATGTCAAAGGCATTTGACACAGTGTCCCATGAACAACTCCTACATGAGCTTGCATCACTTGACATATCTAGAAACACAGTAATTTGGTTCCAAAGCTACCTATCTGACCGCTATCAATCAAATGGCACGATGACCTCTCCTCCACACTTCCCCTTACAGTAGGTGTTCCACAAGGCTCAGTTCTTGGGCCTCTGCTTTTCACAGTTCTGACCAATAATTTACACAAAGCTACTAACCATGCTTCCATCATACAATATGCAGATGACTCCACTGTCATCTGCACCGCACCTACCCTAAAACAACTACAAGACAATACTCAAAAATCTTTTACTGCCATTGAGTCTTTCTTAGAAAAATACCAGCTTATCCTTAATCCTAACAAAACCAAACTAATGCTGTTCCCTAACCAATGCAACAAAACAAACTTCCCCAACCATGACTTTACAATCAGCTCATACAATCACACTAATCAAACCCAGCTACTTGGTATCATTCTAGATGACAAGTTAAAATTTGACAACTGTATATCTCATGCCATCAAAAAGGTCCACATTAAGCTAGGTTTCCTTTACAGAATAAAACCTTTCTTAAACTCTTCCAGACAAGCTATTGCCAGGGCCCACCTACTATGCACTTTACTCTACTCCTCTCCTATATTTACTAACCTCAAAAAAATCAGACAAGCAAACTTCAATCATGCTACCATAAGATAGCCAGATTTGCCACTAACCTGGCCCACAGAAACCATCATTTTCTTGCTCTGAAAAACTCAAATGGCTAGAGCTACCCAACCTACTAACCCTAAACGAACTTACCATAGTTACCTACCTGACAAATGTCCATCCCTACAGGACCTAGTAGAAACTCACCTCAATAGCAGGACTCTACGATCCTCAAAAAAATTACTACTCGAAGTTACAAAATCCAACAACAGTTTTGGAGACTCACTATAGTCTAACTATGTAAATAAATCATGGAACTCCACCTCCCAGAATATAACAAAACACAGCACACTTAATGCACTTCAAAAAAACTGCTAAAGTCCACCTAAATGACAACTAGTTATGCTTCTGCTCCTCACCAAGCTGAACCCATTCCTCCCCTCCTCTCCCTCTCTCTTCCTACTATGTACTTTGTATCTCTGTGCTTACTGAATACCTTACTTACTCCTATCCTCACCCTGTCTCTTCCTACTCTCCACTTTCACTATATCTCTGTGCTTACTGAATACCTTACTTACTCCTATCCTCACCCTGTCTCTTCCTACTCTCCACTTTCACTATATCTCTATATTTACTGAATACCTTACTTACTCCTATCCTCACCCTGTCTCTTCCTATTCTCCACTTTCACTATATCTCTATGCTTACTGAATACCTTACTTACTCCTATCCTCACCCTGTCTCTTCCTACTCTCCACTTTCAGTATATCTCTATGCTTACTGAATACCTTACTCCTATCCTCACCCTGTCTCTTCCTACTCTCCACTTTCACTATATCTCTATACTTACTGAATACCTTACTTACTCCTATCCTCACCCTGTCTCTTCCTACTCTCCACTTTCACTATATCTCTATACTTACTGAATACCTTACTTACTGCTATCCTCACCCTGTCTCTTCCTACTCTCCACTTTCACTATATCTCTATACTTACTGAATACCTTACTTACTCCTATCCTCACCCTGTCTCTTCCTACTCTCCACTTTCACTATATCTCTGTGCTTACTGAATACCTTACTTACTCCTATCCTCACCCTGTCTCTTCCTACTCTCCACTTTCACTATATCTCTATACTTACTGAATACCTTACTTACTCCTATCCTCACCCTGTCTCTTCCTACTCTCCACTTTCACTATATCTCTATGCTTACTGAATACCTTACGTACTCCTATCCTCACTCTGTCTCTTCCTACTATCCACTCTCACTATATCTCTATGCTTACTGAATACCTTACTTACTCCTATCCTCACCCTGTCTCTTCCTACTATCCACTTTCACTATATCTCTATACTTACTGAATACCTTACTTACTCCTATCCTCACCCTGTCTCTTCCTACTCTCCACTTTCAGTATATCTCTATGCTTACTGAATACCTTACTTACTCCTATCCTCACCCTGTCTCTTCCTACTCTCCACTTTCACTATATCTCTATGCTTACTGAATACCTTACTTACTCCTATCCTCACCCTGTCTCTTCCTACTCTCCACTTTCACTATATCTCTATGCTTACTGAATACCTTACTTACTACTATCCTCACCCTGTCTCTTCCTACTCTCCACTTTCACTATATCTCTATGCTTACTGAATACCTTAC
>NC_056739.1:135399069-135427254 GCF_019279795.1 Protopterus annectens
GTATAGAGTTAGATAGTGAAACGAAAAAAGAATGCACTAAAATGTTTGATGGGTTTGGTATTTCGTTTATGCGTTTCATTGTACAATGTAATGATAAGAAAATATGTTCGCTAATGATGGATCTAGATAGACTGAATGACACTATTGTTAATGATGCATTATTTGATGAATATGAATATTGTATTAATGCTCAATATAATTGGGTACAGAAAGAGATGGACAAGCAATTTGAAAGGAAATGCAAGAAATACCAGAGAGACTTGGATCAATACAAAAGGGGAGAGGCCTATAGATGGGAAAAGCATGATTATAAAAAAGACAAGGCCCATTACAGAAACCATCATAATGGGAGGAATGGAAGTGCATATGAGAACCAGGAGCACCATTACAGGGAATATGGACATGTTGATAAGTTTGACAATAATAGTAAAACAGGCAAACCGTATGATGGTAATGTTTTTTTAGGGGCAGAAAGGGAGAAAAGGGGTACACCAAGGGGACCAAATCAGTGGTCCAGGGAAGAGCACCACAACAATCAAAGGAGACAACTAGGGGAGGGCCACACAAGATAGAGCACACTGGTAATGATGAGATAGTGAAGATTAACAACATAACTAGTGAATATAATCATTTTTTCATACACAACTACACTCAAATTGAGGTAAAAGAGGAACATTTCACCCTGTTTAGTAAGGGGATGAAATTCGTACCTGTTAAGAGATTTAGAGTTGAAGACTTTATTAATGACTTCAAAAAATATCTTAGGAAATTAAATCTAGCACTGATATTCAACAACGATGGGAAGAAGTCAAAAACTAGGTGTGACTTTATGAAGAAAAGTACATATACCCCTCCCCTCAATACTACATTGGCGATTTATGAAAAAATGGTCACCGAGGAGATATATGCATATAGTACTAAGGTTCATCAAAATAAAGTCAAATACAATCTGACTACATCTGAGGCTTTAGTACTAAAAGAGCTACAATCTAACAATAAGTTAAGAATTATGAAACCCGACAAAGGAGGAGGGGTGGTTTTATATGATCAGGAAGAATATAAAAACAAAATTAATGGAATTCTACTTAATTCAGGTAACTATAGTGTTTCATCATTAAATGAAGTTAATATAGGGTACAATAAAATTAACCTTTATTTAGAAGACCTGCTGATAGACGAAAGGATTAGTGGGGAATTGTATGACTATTTGAAAGTTGAATCCCCTGTAATAAGCACTATGGTAGGCATCCCTAAGATTCACAAAAATTTGGTGGATCCCCCTTTTAGGCCCATCATTTTGGGGAATAAGTCTAAAACCTTTAATTTTGGTAAAGTGGTAGATGGATGGCTAAAACCTTTATATACGTCTATCCAGCATATCATTATTGACTCCTGGGACTTCTTGGGAAGACTAAGGAATGACATGTTAACCCCTGGAGCTCTTTTAGTGACCACTGACGTGACAGACTTATTTTCTAACATACCACAGGAGGAAGGACTGTTAAGGTTAGAAAATTGTATGAAAAAATTAAGTAACTACTCAAGTGAGAGGATTGAACTCACAGGAGAATTCATGGAATTGATTTTGAAACATAATTATATCATGTTCGAAGGCGAGTATTATATTCAAACAAAAGGAGTAGCAATGGAGGCAGCTTGCGCCCCCATTTTTGCTAATTTGTCCCTATATGATTGGGAGGTTGAACACATATTTAACAGCAAGTGGTTCCATGAGATTTCTTGTTACTACCGCTTTCTGGACGACATTTTTATGATCTGGAAAGGTAATAGAGTTGAATTAGATCTGTTCATGGCTTATTTAAATTTAAGGAGTAACGATTTGAAATTTACCTTCAGTGTGGACCCCCATACTATGGCGTACTTAGACACATTAATAGTAGTGGATGATGGTAAAATAAAAACCAAAATTTATAGAAAAGAAACATTTAGTAACGGTTATTTAGAATACACTAGTTCCCACCCCTTGTCACAAAAAAGAGTATAATCAAGGGGCAATGTATAAGGGCCACTAGGATGACATCTGAATATGACGACCTTATAGTGGAACTACAATATATAGGAGACATGTTTATCCAAAGGGGATACCCCAGGTGGCTGGTAAATGACGTTACCAGCTATGTGGAAAAAGAGTGGGGTAATAAATATGTACCTTTAATAGGAAAGGGACCCTTAGCAAAGGCGTATAATATGGAAGGAAATGTTAGGGAGACACATAAAGATTACACCAGAGCATGTATATTACAATACACACCATGGACTACCAATGTCAAAAACATTATTTCCAATAATTAGAACATATTAAAAATGGATGGAAGAATTATTGATATAGTAGGGGAAGTTCCCAGGTTTGTTTCCAGGAATGGGTGCAATATGAAAGCTGAATTGGAAAGGAAAATATCCACTTGTAACAGGGATATTGACTTGAAAGGTACTACAAAATGTGGCACCTGTAATCAATGCAGATTTATTTTCACGGAAAGCAGCATTAAATTGGAAAATGTTGCTGGCACTAAGATTATGTTTAGGAAAGGCAACTGTAGGACAACCCATATAGTGTATTTGGCCAAATGTTCAAAATGTCCTAGTTACTACGTAGGGAAGACTGATAGATCTCTTAGGCAAAGAATATACAATCACTATTATTGTATAAAGAAAAAAGACACCAGAAATGCCCTATGGAGACATTTGGCTGAAAGTAATGGGTGTAATATATTCCATTTTGCCATATTAGATATTGCTACAGCAAACCCCAGAGGTGGGAATATTAGTAAAAAATTGGGTGAACTTGAAACAAGATGGCAAATGAAATTAAATGCTTCAAATCAGCCTGGTTTGAATGACCATATATCAATTAAGCCCATTTTGGTCAATATGGTGTAACAGGTTGTTAGGTTATGAAGTTCATTATTACTATTGAATAGATTTTGCACTATAAAGTGAGACATTTTTGTACTATTTTAAGGCAATTGTATTTTTATTTTATATATTTTTTTATTTTATATGCAATTTTACATGTTTTCAAATATGGCACACTGGCACTTTAAATGTATATTAATTGATTAATTAACTCATTTGACTGATGATGAAGTATATATAAACCTAGTGAGTATGTTTAGACTTTGTTCTGAGGAAATCTAAGTGTTTTAGATGAAAGCGCTTAACATTCAATAAAGGAGGTTTTTTACATTGTTATACGAGTGTCAGCATTTCGGATCCATACCAGGGGGAGCAGATTGTTTTACTGGTTTATTGTGTTGACTGTTTCCAGTTCTTTTCTATTTGTAATATAAAGAGATGGTGAAAGTGGAAAGGATGATAGGATACAATGGGTTTTACATGTATTTAGGGTAATATGAAATACAAAGAGATGGTTAAAGTGGAAAGGGTGAGGGGATACTAGGGGTTTTATATGTATTTAGGGTAATATGTAATATACAGAGATGGTTAAAGTGGAAAGGGTGAGGGATACAATGGGTTTTACATGTATTTATGGTAATATGTAATATAAAGAGATGGTTAAAGTGGAAAGGGTGAGGGGATACAATGGGTTTTACATGTATTTAGGGTAATATGTAATATAAAGAGATGGTTAAAGTGGAAAGGGTGAGGGGATACAATGGGTTTTACATGTATTTAGGGTAATATGTAATATAAAGAGATAATTAAAGTGGAAAGGGTGAGGGGATACAATGGGTTTTACATGTATTTAGGGTAATATGTAATATAAAGAGATGGTTAAAGTGGAAAGGGTGAGGGATACAATGGGTTTTACATGTATTTAGGGTAATATGTAATATAAAGAGATGGTTAAAGTGGAAAGGGTGAGGGGATACAATGGGTTTTACATGTATTTAGGGTAATATGTAATATAAAGAGATGGTTAAAGTGGAAAGGGTGAGGGGATACAATGGGTTTTACATGTATTTAGGGTAATATGTAATACAAATAGATGGTTAAAGTGGAAAGGGTGAGGGGATACAATGGGCTTTCCTTGTATTTAGGGTAATATGTAATATACAGAGATGGTTAAAGTGGAAAGGTTGAGGGGATACAATGGGTTTAAATGTATTTAGGGTAATATGTAATATAAAGAGATGGTTAAAGTGGAAAGGGTGAGGGGATACAATGGGTTTTACATGTATTTAGGGTAATATGTAATATAAAGAGATGGTTAAAGTGGAAAGGGTGAGAGGATACAATGGGTTTTACATGTATTTAGGGTAATATGTAATATAAAGAGATGGTTAAAGTGGAAAGGGTAAAGGGATACAATGGGTTTTACATGTATTTAGGGTAATATGTAATATAAAGAGATGGTTAAAGTGGAAAGGGTGAGGGGATACAATGGGTTTTACATGTATTTAGGGTAATATGTAATATAAAGAGATGGTTAAAGTGGAAAGGGTGAGGGGATACAATGGGTTTTACATGTATTTAGGGTAATATGTAATATAAAGAGATGGTTAAAGTGGAAAGGGTGAGGGGATACAATGGGTTTTACATGTATTTAGGGTAATATGTAATATAAAGGGATGGTTAAAGTGGAAAGGGTAAAGGGATACAATGCGTTTTACATGTATTTAGGGTAATATGTAATATAAAGAGATGGTTAAAGTGGAAAGGGTGAGGGGATACAATGGGTTTTACATGTATTTAGGGTAATATGTAATATAAAGAGATGGTTAAAGTGGAAAGGGTGAGGGGATACAATGGGTTTTACATGTATTTAGGGTAATATGTAATATAAAGAGATGGTTAAAGTGGAAAAGGTGAGGGGATACAATGGGTTTTACATGTATTTAGGGTAATATGTAATATAAAGAGATGGTTAAAGTGGAAAGGGTGAGGGGATACAATGGGTTTTACATGTATTTAGGGTAATATGTAATATAAAGAGATGGTTAAAGTGGAAAGGGTGAGGGGATACAATGGGTTTTACATGTATTTAGGGTAATATGTAATATAAAGAGATGGTTAAAGTGGAAAGGGTGAGGGGATACAATGGGTTTTACATGTATTTAGGCTAATATGTAATATAAAGAGATGGTTAAAATGGAAAGGGTGAGGGGAGACAATGGGTTTTACATGTATTTAGGGTAATATGTAATACACAGAGATGGTTAAAGTGGAAAGGGTGAGGGGGATACAATGGGTTTTACATGTATTTAGGGTAATATGTAATATAAAGAGATGGTTAAAGTGGAAAAGGTGAAGTGATACAATGGGTTTTACATGTATTTAGGGTAATATGTAATATAAAGAGATGGTTAAAGTGGAAAGGGTGAGGGGATACAATGGGTTTTACATGTATTTAGGGTAATATGTAATATAAAGAGATGGTTAAAGTGGAAAGGGTGAGGGGATACAATGGGTTTTACATGTATTTAGGGTAATATGTAATATAAAGAGATGGTTAAAGTGGAAAGGGTGAGGGGATACAATGGGTTTTACATGTATTTAGGGTAATATGTAATATAAAGAGATGGTTAAAGTGGAAAGGGTGAGGGGATACAATGGGTTTTACATGTATTTAGGGTAATATGTAATATAAAGAGATGGTTAAAGTGGAAAGGGTGAGGGGATACAATGGGTTTTACATGTATTTAGGGTAATATGTAATATAAAGAGATGGTTAAAGTGGAAAGGGTGAGGGGATACAATGGGTTTTACATGTATTTAGGGTAATATGTAATATAAAGAGATGGTTAAAGTGGAAAGGGTGAGGGATACAATGGGTTTTACATGTATTTAGGGTAATATGTAATATAAAGAGATGGTTAAAGTGGAAAGGGTGAGGGGATACAATGGGTTTTACATGTATTTAGGGTAATATGTAATATAAAGAGATGGTTAAAGTGGAAAGGGTGAGGATACAATGGGTTTTACATGTATTTAGGGTAATATGTAATATAAAGAGATGGTTAAAGTGGAAAGGGTGAGGGGATACAATGGGTTTTACATGTATTTAGGGTAATATGTAATATAAAGAGATAATTAAAGTGGAAAGGGTGAGGGGATACAATGGGTTTTACATGTATTTAGGGTAATATGTAATATAAAGAGATGGTTAAAGTGGAAAGGGTGAGGGGATACAATGGGTTTTACATGTATTTAGGGTAATATGTAATATAAAGAGATGGTTAAAGTGGAAAGGGTGAGGGGATACAATGGGTTTTACATGTATTTAGGGTAATATGTAATATAAAGAGATGGTTAAAGTGGAAAGGGTGAGAGGATACAATGGGTTTTACATGTATTTAGTGTAATATGTAATATAAAGAGATGGATAAAGTGGAAAGGGTGGGGGATACAATGGGTTTTACATGTATTTAGGGTAATATGTAATATAAAGAGATGGTTAAAGTGGAAAGGGTGAGGGGATACAATGGGTTTTACATGTATTTAGGGTAATATGTAATATAAAGAGATGGTTAAAGTGGAATGGGTGAGGGATACAATGGGTTTTACATGTATTTAGGGTAATATGTAATATAAAGAGATGGTTAAAGTGGAAAGGGTGAGGGGATACAATGGGTTTTACATGTATTTAGGGTAATATGTAATATAAAGAGATGGTTAAAGTGGAAAGGGTGAGGGGATACAATGGGTTTTACATGTATTTAGGGTAATATGTAATATAAAGAGATGGTTAAAGTGGAAAGGGTGAGGGATACAATGGGTTTTACATGTATTTAGGGTAATATGTAATATAAAGAGATGGTTAAAGTGGAAAGGGTGAGGGGATACAATGGGTTTTACATGTATTTAGGGTAATATGTAATATAAAGAGATAATTAAAGTGGAAAGGGTGAGGGGATACAATGGGTTTTACATGTATTTAGGGTAATATGTAATATAAAGAGATGGTTAAAGTGGAAAGGGTGAGGGGATACAATGGGTTTTACATGTATTTAGGGTAATATGTAATATAAAGAGATGGTTAAAGTGGAAAGGGTGAGGGATACAATGGGTTTTACATGTATTTAGGGTAATATGTAATATAAAGAGATGGTTAAAGTGGAAAGGGTGCAGGGATACAATGGGTTTTACATGTATTTAGGGTAATATGTAATATAAAGAGATGGTTAAAGTGGAAAGGGTGAGGGGATACAATGGGTTTTACATGTATTTAGGGTAATATGTAATATAAAGAGATGGTTAAAGTGGAAAGGGTGAGGGGATACAATGGGTTTTACATGTATTTAGGGTAATATGTAATATAAAGAGATGGTTAAAGTGGAAAGGGTGAGGGATACAATGGGTTTTACATGTATTTAGGGTAATATGTAATATAAAGAGATGGTTAAAGTGGAAAGGGTGAGGGGATACAATGGGTTTTACATGTATTTAGGGTAATATGTAATATAAAGAGATGGTTAAAGTGGAAAGGGTGAGGGGATACAATGGGTTTTACATGTATTTAGGGTAATATGTAATATAAAGAGATGGTTAAAGTGGAAAGGGTGAGGGGATACAATGGGTTTTACATGTATTTAGGGTAATATGTAATATAAAGAGATGGTTAAAGTGGAAAGGGTGAGGGGATACAATGGGTTTTACATCTATTTAAGGTAATATGTAATATAAAGAGATAATTAAAGTGGAAAGGGTGGGGGATACAATGGGTTTTACATGTATTTAGGGTAATATGTAATATAAAGAGATGGTTAAAGTGGAAAGGGTGAGGGGATACAATGGGTTTTACATGTATTTAGGGTAATATGTAATATAAAGAGATGGTTAAACTGGAAAGGGTGAGGTGATACAATGGGTTTTACATGTATTTAGGGTAATATGTAATATAAAGAGATGGTTAAAGTGGAAAGGGTGAGGGGATACAATGGGTTTTACATGTATTTAGGGTAATATGTAATATAAAGAGATGGTTAAAGTGGAAAGGGTGAGGGGATACAATGGGTTTTACATGTATTTAGGGTAATATGTAATATAAAGAGATGGTTAAAGTGGAAAAGGTGAGGGGATACAATGGGTTTTACATGTATTTAGGGTAATATGTAATATAAAGAGATAATTAAAGTGGAAAGGGTGAGGGGATACAATGGGTTTTACATGTATTTAGGGTAATATGTAATATAAAGAGATGGTTAAAGTGGAAAGGGTGAGGGGATACAATGGGTTTTACATGTATTTAGGGTAATATGTAATATAAAGAGATAATTAAAGTGGAAAGGGTGAGGGGATACAATGGGTTTTACATGTATTTAGGGTAATATGTAATATAAAGAGATGGTTAAAGTGGAAAGGGTGAGGGGATACAATGGGTTTTACATGTATTTAGGGTAATATGTAATATAAAGAGATGGTTAAAGTGGAAAGGGTGAGGGGATACAATGGGTTTTACATGTATTTAGGGTAATATGTAATATACAGAGATGGTTAAAGTGGAAAGGGTGAGGGGGATACAATAGGTTTTACATGTATTTAAGGTAATATGTAATATAAAGAGATAAGTAAAGTGGAAAGGGTGGGGGATACAATGGGTTTTACATGTATTTAGGGTAATATGTAATATAAAAAAATGGTGAAAGTGGAAAAGGTGAAGTGATACAATGGGTTTTACATGTATTTAGGTTAATATGTAATAAAAAAGGGATGGTTAAAGTGGAAAGGGTGAGGGGATACAATGGGTTTTACATGTATTTAGGGTAATATGTAATATAAAGAGATGGTTAAAGTGGAAAGGGTGAGGGGATACAATGGGTTTTACATGTATTTAGGGTAATATGTAATATAAAGAGATGGTTAAAGTGGAAAGGGTGAGGGCAATACAATGGGTTTTACATGTATTTAGGTTAATATGTAATATAAAGAGATGGTTAAACTGGAAAGGGTGAGAGGATACAATGGGTTTTACATGTATTTAGGGTAATATGTAATATAAAGAGATGGTTAAAGTGGAAAGGGTGAGGGGATACAATGGGTTTTACATGTATTTAGGGTAATATGTAATATAAAGAGATAATTAAAGTGGAAAGGGTGGGGGATACAATGGGTTTTACATGTATTTAGGGTAATATGTAATATAAAGAGATGGTTAAAGTGGAAAGGGTGAGGGGATACAATGGGTTTTACATGTATTTAGGGTAATATGTAATATAAAGAGATGGTTAAAGTGGAAAGGGTGAGGGGATACAATGGGTTTTACATGTATTTAGGGTAATATGTAATATAAAGAGATGGTTAAAGTGGAAAGGGTGAGGGGATACAATGGGTTTTACATGTATTTAGGGTAATATGTAATATAAAGAGATGGTTAAAGTGGAAAGGGTGAGGGGATACAATGGGTTTTACATGTATTTAGGGTAATATGTAATATAAAGAGATGGTTAAAGTGGAAAGGGTGAGGGGATACAATGGGTTTTACATGTATTTAGGGTAATATGTAATATAAAGAGATGGTTAAAGTGGAAAGGGTGAGTGATTAGAATGGGTTATACATGTATTTAGGGTAATATGTAATATAAAGAGATGGTTAAAGTGGAAAGGTGAGGGGATACAATGGGTTTTACATGTATTTAGGGTAATATGTAATATAAAGAGATGGTTAAAGTGGAAAGGGTGAGGGGATACAATGGGTTTTACATGTATTTAGGGTAATATGTAATATAAAGAGATGGTTAAAGTGGAAAGGGTGAGGGGATACAATGGGTTTTACATGTATTTAGGGTAATATGTAATATAAAGAGATGGTTAAAGTGGAAAGGGTGAGGGATACAATGGGTTTTACATGTATTTAGGGTAATATGTAATATAAAGAGATGGTTAAAGTGGAAAGGGTGAGGGGATACAATGGGTTTTACATGTATTTAGGGTAATATGTAATATAAAGAGATGGTTAAAGTGGAAAGGGTGAGGGGATACAATGGGTTTTACATGTATTTAGGGTAATATGTAATATAAAGAGATGGTTAAAGTGGAAAGGGTGAGGGGATACAATGGGTTTTACATGTATTTAGGGTAATATGTAATATAAAGAGATGGTTAAAGTGGAAAGTGTGAGTGAATACAATGGGTTTTACATGTATTTAGGGTAATATGTAATATACAGAGATGGTTAAAGTGGAAAGGGTGAGGGGGATACAATGGGTTTTACATGTATTTAGGGTAATATGTAATATAAAGAGATGGTTAAAGTGGAAAGGGTGAGGGGATACAATGGGTTTTACATGTATTTAGGGTAATATGTAACATAAAGAGATGGTTAAAGTGGAGTGGGTGATGGGATACAATGGGTTTTACATATATTTAGGGTAATATGTAATATAAAGAGATGGTTAAAGTGGAAAGGGTGAGGGGATACAATGGGTTTTACATGTATTTAGGGTAATATGTAATATAAAGAGATGGTTAAAGTGGAAAGGGTGAGAGGATACAATGGGTTTTACATGTATTTAGGGTAATATGTAATATAAAGAGATGGTTAAAGTGGAAAGGGTGAGGGGATACAATGGGTTTTACATGTATTTAGGGTAATATGTAATATAAAGAGATGGTTAAAGTGGAAAGGGTGAGAGGATACAATGGGTTTTACATGTATTTAGGGTAATATGTAATATAAAGAGATGGTTAAAGTGGAAAGGGTGAGGGGATACAATGGGTTTTACATGTATTTAGGGTAATATGTAATATAAAGAGATGGTTAAAGTGGAAAGGGTGAGGGGATACAATGGGTGTTACATGTATTTAGGAGAATATGCAATATAAAGAGATGCTTAAAGTGGAAAGGGTGAGGGGATACAAAGGGTTTTACATGTATTTAGGCTAATATGTAATATAAAGAGATGGTTAAAGTGGAAGGGGTGAAGGGATACAATGGGTTTTACATATATTTAGGGTAATATGTAATATAAAGAGATGGTTAAAGTGGAAAGTGTGAGAGGATACAATGCGTATTACATATATTTAGGGTAATATGTAATATAAAGAGATGGTTAAACTGGAAAGGGTGAGGGGAAACAATGGGTTTTACATGTATTTAGGGTAATATGTAATATAAAGAGATGGTTAAAGTGGAAAGGGTGAGGGGATACAATGGGTTTTACATGTATTTAGGGTAATATGTAATATAAAGAGATGGTTAAAGTGGAAAGGGTGAGGGGATACAATGGGTTTTACATGTATTTAGGGTAATATGTAATATAAAGAGATGGTTAAAGTGGAAAGGGTGAGGGGATACAATGGGTTTTACATGTATTTAGGGTAATATGTAATATAAAGAGATGGTTAAAGTGGAAAGGGTGAGGGGATACAATGGGTTTTACATGTATTTAGGGTAATATGTAATATAAAGAGATGGTTAAAGTGGAAAGGGTAAAGGGATACAATGGGTTTTACATGTATTTAGGGTAATATGTAATATAAAGAGATGGTTAAAGTGGAAAGGGTGAGGGGATACAATGGGTTTTACATGTATTTAGGGTAATATGTAATATAAAGAGATGGTTAAAGTGGAAAGTGTGAGAGGATACAATGCGTATTACATATATTTAGGGTAATATGTAATATAAAGAGATGGTTAAACTGGAAAGGGTGAGGGATACAATGGGTTTTATATGTATTTAGGGTAATATGTAATATAACGAGATGGTTAAAGTGGAAAAGGTGAGGGGAAACAATGGGTTTTACATGTATTTAGGGTGATATGTAATATAAAGATATGGTTACAGTGGAAAGGGTGAGGGGATACAATGGGTGTTACATGTATTTAGGGGAATATGTAATATAAAGAGATGCTTAAAGTGGAAAGGGTGAGGGGATACAATGGGTTTTACATGTATTTAGGGTAATATGTAATATAAAGAGATGGTTAAAGTGGAAAGGGTGAGGGGATACAATGGGTTTTACATGTATTTAGGGTAATATGTAATATAAAGAATGGTTAAAGTGGAAAGGGTGAGGGATACAATGGGTTTTACATGTATTTAGGGTAATATGTAATATAAAGAGATGGTTAAAGTGGAAAGGGTGAGGGATACAATGGGTTTAAATGTATTTAGGGTAATATGTAATACAAAGAGATGGTTAAAGTGGAAAGGGTGAGGGATACAATGGGTTTTACATGTATTTAGGGTAATATGTAATATAAAGAGATAATTAAAGTGGAAAGGGTGAGGGGATACAATGGGTTTTACATGTATTTAGGGTAATATGTAATATAAAGAGATGGTTAAAGTGGAAAGGGTGAGGGATACAATGGGTTTTACATGTATTTAGGGTAATATGTAATATAAAGAGATGGTTAAAGTGGAAAGGGTGAGGGGATACAATGGGTTTTACATGTATTTAGGGTAATATGTAATATAAAGAGATGGTTAAAGTGGAAAGGGTGAGGGGATACAATGGGTTTTCCTTGTATTTAGGGTAATATGTAATATACAGAGATGGTTAAAGTGGAAAGGTTGAGGGGATACAATGGGTTTAAATGTATTTAGGGTAATATGTAATATAAAGAGATGGTTAAAGTGGAAAGGGTGAGGGGATACAATGGGTTTTACATGTATTTAGGGTAATATGTAATATAAAGAGATAATTAAAGTGGAAAAAGTGAAGGGATACAATGGGTTTTACATGTATTTAGGGTAATATGTAATATAAAAGAGATGGTTAAAGTGGAAAGGTGAGGGATACAATGGGTTTTACATGTATTTAGGCTGATATGTAATATAAAGAGATGGTTAAAGTGAAAAGGGTGAGGTGATACAATGGGTTTTACACGTATTTAGGGTAATATGTAATATAAAGATAATTAAAGTGGAAAGGGTGAGGGGATACAATGGGTTTTACATGTATTTAGGGTAATATGTAATATAAAGAGATAATTAAAGTGGAAAGGGTGAGGGGATACAATGGGTTTACATGTATTTAGGGTAATATGTAATATAAAGAGATAATTAAAGTGGAAAGGGTGAGGGGATACAATGGGTTTTACATGTATTTAGGGTAATATGTAATATAAAGAGATGGTTAAAGTGGAAAGGGTGAGGGATACAATGGGTTTGACATGTATTTAGGGTAATATGTAATATAAAGAGATGGTTAAAGTGGAAAGGGTGAGGGATACAATGGGTTTTACATGTATTTAGGGTAATATGTAATATAAAGAGATAATTAAAGTGGAAAGGGTGAGGGGATACAATGGGTTTTACATGTATTTAGGGTAATATGTAATATAAAGAGATGGTTAAAGTGGAAAGGGTGAGGGGATACAATGGGTTTTACATGTATTTAGGGTAATATGTAATATAAAGAGATGGTTAAAGTGGAAAGGGTGAGTGATACAATGGGTTTTACATGTATTTAGGGTAATATGTAATATAAAGAGATGGTTAAAGTGGAAAGGGTGAGGGGATACAATGGGTTTTACATGTATTTAGGGTAATATGTAATATAAAGAGATAATTAAAGTGGAAAGGGTGAGGGGATACAATGGGTTTTACATGTATTTAGGGTAATATGTAATATACAGAGATGGTTAAAGTGGAAAGGTTGAGGGGATACAATGGGTTTTACATGTATTTAATGTAATATGTAATACAAAGAGATGGTTAAAGTGGAAAGGGTGAGGGATACAATGGGTTTTACATGTATTTAGGGTAATATGTAATATAAAGGGATGGTAAAAGTGGAAAGGGTAAAAAGATACAATGGGTTTTACATATAGTTAGGGCAATATGTAATATAAAGAGATGGTTAAAGTGGAAAGTGTGAGAGGATACAATGGGTTTTCCATGTATTTAGGGTAATATGTAATATACAGAGATGGTTAAAGTGGAAAGGTTGAGGGGATACAATGGGTTTTACATGTATTTAGGGTAATATGTAATATAAAGAGATGGTTAAAGTGGAAAGGGTAAAAAGATACAATGGGTTTTACATATAGTTAGCGTAATATGTAATATAAAGAGATAGTTAAAGTGGAAAGGGTGAAGTGAAACAATGGGTTTTATATGTATTTAGGGTAATATGTAATATAAAGAATGGTTAAAGTGGAAAGGGTGAGGGGATAGAATGGGTTTTACATTTATTTAGGGTAATATGTAATATACAGAGATGGTTAAAGTGGAAAGGTTGAGGGGATACAATGGGTTTTACATGTATTTAATGTAATATGTAATACAAAGAGATGGTTAAAGTGGAAAGGGTGCAGGGATACAATGGGTTTTACATGTATTTAGGGTAATATGTAATATAAAGAGATGGTTAAAGTGGAAAGGGTGAGGGGATACAATGGGTTTTACATGTATTTAGGGTAATATGTAATATAAAGAGATGGTTAAAGTGGAAAGGGTGAGGGGATACAATGGGTTTTACATGTATTTAGGGTAATATGTAATATAAAGAGATGGTTAAAGTGGAAAGGGTGAGGGGATACAATGGGTTTTACATGTATTTAGGGTAATATGTAATATAAAGAGATGGTTAAAGTGGAAAGGGTGAGGGGATACAATGGGTTTTACATGTATTTAGCATAATATGTAATATAAAGAGATGGTTAAAGTGGAAACGGTAAGGGGATACAATAGGTTTTACATGAATTTAGGATAATATGTAATATAAAGAGATAATTAAAGTGGAAATGGTGAGGGGATACAATGCATTTTACATGTATTTAGGGCAATATGAAACATAAAGAGATGATTAAAGTGGAAAGGGTGAAGTGAAACAATGGGTTTTACATGTATTTAGGGTAATATGTAATATAAAGAGATGGTTAAAGTGGAAAGGGTGAGGGGATACAATGGGTTTTACATGTATTTAGGGTAATATGTAATATAAAGAGATAATTAAAGTGGAAAGGTTGAATGGATACAATGGGTTTTACATGTATTTAGGGTAATATGTAATATAAAGAGATGGTTAAAGTGGAAAGGGTGAGGGGATACAATGGGTTTTACATGTATTTAGGGTAATATGTAATATAAAGAGATGGTTAAAGTGGAAAGGGTGAGGGGATACAATGGGTTTTACATGTATTTAGGGTAATATGTAATATAAAGAGATGGTTAAAGTGGAAAGGGTGAGGGATACAATGGGTTTTACATGTATTTAGGGTAATATGTAATATAAAGAGATGGTTAAAGTGGAAAGGGTGAGGGGATACAATGGGTTTTACATGTATTTAGGGTAATATGTAATATAAAGAGATGGTTAAAGTGGAAAGGGTGAGGGGATACAATGGGTTTTACATGTATTTAGGTTAATATGTAATAAAAAAGGGATGGTTAAAGTGGAAAGGGTGAGGGGATACAATGGGTTTTACATGTATTTAGGGTAATATGTAATATAAAGAGATGGTTAAAGTGGAAAGTGTGAGGGGATACAATGGGTTTACATGTATTTAGGCTAATATGTAATATACAGAGATGGTTAAAGTGGAAAGGGTGAGGGGATACAATGGGTTTTACATGTATTTGGGGTAATATGTAATATAAAGAGATAATTAAAGTGGAAAGGGTGAGGGGATACAATGGGTTTTACATGTATTTAGGCTGATATGTAATATAAAGAGATGGTTAAAGTTAAAAGGGTGAGGCGATAGAATGGGTTTTACACGTATTTAGGGTAATATGTAATTAAAAAAGATGGTTAAAGTGGAAAGGGTGAGGAGATACAATGGGTTTTACACGTATTTAGGGTAATATGTAATTAAAAGAGATGGTTAAAGTGGAAAGGGTGAGGAGATACAATGGGTTTCACATGTATTTAGGGTAATTTCTAATATAAAGAAATGGTTAAATTGGAAAAGGTGAGGGGATACAATGGGTTTTACATGTATTTAGGGTAATATGTAATATAAAGAGATAATTAAAGTGGAAAGGGTGAGGGGATACAATGGGTTTTACATGTATTTAGGGTAATATGTAATATAAAGAGATGGTTAAAGTGGAAAGGGTGAGGGATACAATGGGTTTTACATGTATTTAGGGTAATATGTAATATAAAGAGATGGTTAAAGTGGAAAGGGTAAAAAGATACAATGGGTTTTACATATATTTAGGGTAATATGTAATATAAAGAGATGGTTAAAGTGGAAAGGGTGAGGGGATACAATGGGTTTTACATGTATTTAGGGTAATATGTAATATAAAGAGATGGTTAAAGTGGAAAGGGTGAGGGGATACAATGGGTTTTACATGTATTTAGGGTAATATGTAATATAAAGAGATGGTTAAAGTGGAAAGGGTGGGGGATACAATGGGTTTTACATGTATTTAGGGTAATATGTAATATAAAGAGATGGTTAAAGTGGAAAGGGTGAGAGGATACAATGGGTTTTACATGTATTTAGGGTAATATGTAATATAAAGAGATGGTTAAAGTGGAAAGGGTGAGGGGATACAATGGGTTTTACATGTATTTAGGGTAATATGTAATATAAAGAGTTGCTTAAAGTGGAAAAACTGATGGGATACAATGGGTTTTACATGTATTTAGGCTAATATGTAATATAAAGAGATAATTAAAGTGGAAAGGGTGAGGGGATACAATGGGTGTTACATGTATTTAGGGTAATATGTAAAGAGATGGTTAAAGTGGAAAGGGTGAGGGATACAATTGGTTTTACATTTATTTAGGGTAATATGTAATATAAAGAGATGGTTAAAGTGGAAAGGGTGAGGGAATACAATGCGTTTTACATGTATTTAGGCTAATATGTAATATAAAGAGATGGTTAAAGTGGAAAGGGTGAGGGGATACAATGGGTTTTATCTGTATTTAGGGTAATATGTAATGTAAAGAGATGGTTAAAGTGGAAAGGGTGAGGGGATGCAATGTGTTTTACTAGCATTTAGGGTAATATGTAATATAAAGTGATAATTAAAGTGGAAAGGGTGAGGGGATACAATGGGTTTTACATGTATTTAGGGTAATATCTAATATAAAGATATGGTTAAAGTGGAAAGGGGGAGGGAATACAATGGGTTTTACATGTATTTAGGGTAATATAAAGAGATGGTTAAAGTGGAAAGGGTGAGGGGATACAATGGGTTTTACATGCATTTAGCGTAATATGTAATATAAAGAGATGGTTAAATTGGAAAGGGTGAGGGGATACAATGGGTTTTAAATGTATTTAGGAAGATTGTTTGTTTGTGTCTTTTGGCTTTTCCCGGTTAGGGGTCGCCACAGCGGAACACCAGTCCGCTAATGATTGGCAGTAGATTTTTACTTGCTGGCTTGCCGGGCCTAACACACAACCTTCAACGAAGGAACACCCATTCACGCATGTCGCCACACATAAGACGCTCTAACTGAGAATCGAACGGGGAACGTCTAACTGTGAGGCGACAACGCTACCGCAGCACCACCACCACCGCAGTTCATGTATTTACATACATGTGTATATATATATATATATATATATATATATATATATACACATGCATATATTTAGTACATGTATTTAGGAAGATAAACATGCAAAATGCTTCACATAGATATACAAAGTGTGATATAAAGTGTAAATATAATGAATGTGTAAATAATGAAGGAAAGATGGAAAAGTGTTTATACAATAACATTTTTTGGCATGTGTGTAATTGTAATTGGAGCTTTTCTCCTCAGGTCTCCACTAAAAATTCGCCTTTGGCTCAGTTGGACCAACCCAGTTAACAAATGACAATAAATATTAGTAAATAATAAAGCAAGCCCTACTCTTCTAGATAGGTGCCATTGAACTTTTCACATTCATGGGAGATACCACCAACTCAAGCAGATTGGGTCTTGGTTTAATGTCTCATCTAAAGGATGACACACTCAGGACTACAGCACCCCCTTATGCTGCATTGAAGTGTCAGTTATCAATTTACCTGGTGCAGGAACAGAACCCACAGCTTTCTGCATCAAAGGTGAGTGTGCTACCTGTTGTGCTACTGACACTATAAGTAAAAACGGTACTTGCTTATTATTGCAACCAGATTCCGAGCAGGAGAAACAGCTCATTTCCAAGCCATACTCCTGCCGAGATATGTAGAGAAAGTATCTGGGATGACAATGTAACAGTCCTTAGTACATCTGATTTTCATAACATGTTCCTGCAACCAGGAGGAAAACTGTCTTAATTGTACGCAGTAACATTCACAATTCCACCATCCGACCTTACGTAAGCTGCTGTAATATACTATGAAACTTGCACCATGATGGGATTCACACTGCTTTTACAAGTAGGAATACTACATTTCATGTTAGTATAGTAGGGTTAGATATGTGTAAGCAGAGGCGATGTAGGCAGCCTCAATTTCCACCCTGTGAAAAACCTCTCTGTAAAGGCAGGCTCAGAATGTTGTTGTCATGCATGCAAGGAGCAAAAGTTGAATTCCTGTGTGCTCATCTACCCACACTACTACAGAACTTTAGGGACATCAATTTCAAATTTCCCACATAAGGACCGTGTTTGTAAAGCAAGTTGTTTGTCAGCCTCTGATGACATGAATCACATATCAGGCTCTCCTTAGCAAGTAGTTGAGGTGGTGAATTACCTCATCATAGTTTAAAGATTTGTCATCAGTACTTGGAGTGTTTTAACGGTTTAAGCAGTCTGTTACAAATCATGTGATTCATGCACATGTACATGTAGAAATGGGTTCTCATGTACTGTGAAATGTTGAGAAAGCCATACTGGTCTGCAAAATCTTTTAAAAATAGTTCATTACATTTAATTACCTTTAAAAGATGCGAGTAGTGCGAATTTTGTGACCACAAAAATCTGGTTGCGATAATACGTAAGTACCGAAAAACCTTTTGTATTGGTCTGACAGATAGGTGATGACCAGATACACTTGTGTTGAAATTTGATTTGCCCTATTTTACAGCGCCAGTGAGAAAACCTTTTTCCACTTTGCTATGTAAGATTTTCTTGTGTTGGATTTCTTGGCCTTTTTCAACATCTGCAGCACATCTTCAAAGAATATGTTTCTGGAAGGGATGACTGCTAAATCCATTATATTTTGTAACACCCTGGGAATCAAAGTTATAGGAAGTAGGCCTGCCAGGATATGGAGAAGACATCTGTTGCCCAGGCACCTTGTGCTCATATCCTGATGCAATATTTGCTCAATTGTCTGTTTGCTACACAAGCAAAATGTCTTCTTCTGGCACATCTCACTTATGTCCAAGAATGGGTCCCTGTGTTATATCCATTTGTTTGGGCCTCCTTGTATTCTGCCAAAACATTGTCCTGGGATAGATATGTAGGGTACTGAGGTTCAAACCTGACTCCTAGGCTAAGTATCCATGCCTGTAGTGCTGAGTCACTCCTGCTTGTTGACATACCACATCATAGTGGTATTGTCACGTCATATTTTCTCAATTTGCATTTGTAAAGTTCCCTGTTGCCAGACACATTTGAAGGCTTTGTTGGCTAATATTACTGCCATTTTCTTTATGTAGATACTTATTTCCAAATATTCTGACCCCAGTCGTTTGTACTCTCAGATCTCCCATATGACCAACCTTAGGCCATGTCTGAAGAGTCCTTTGTGAGAATCTGAGAGTCTGGCTCCATTCTGAAAGGAACTCCCAAATTTAGAAACTCGTTTTTTCCACCATGACAGTTCTTTCTTGATGGAGGGTAACAGTAAGGATTTGCAACAATGTAACAAGTTAGTAGCACCTGTTTCTCAGATACCTCTGTAATAATTTACTCAACATGAAGTCTTACCAAGGAAACATTCACATACCAACCAAAGGCTATGTGTCCTAGGGCTGTAAGGAATTTCCTATTGGGGATCTATTTTAGACTGGCAATCTTTCTGAAATACTGCGTCAGAGAAAGGAACTTGTTCTCTAAAAGTAATGCTTTCTGCTCTTCTGTATCTAGCATTGCCCTCAAAAAGAAAACTCACCACATTGGGTAAAAATGTGCTTATTTCTATTTAAGGACAAGAAATGAAATGTTAATGGGTACCTGCCTCCCTGCTTCGAATATTGGGAAATGTCTGTTCACCTTGGCTACAGAGTTACAAACATCCATTGGATTGAAGATCCATGAAATAAACAAAAACAGAAGGATCTGCAATGACAGCATTTTGTACCTGGGAACCCTTAGGACATTGGTCAGTTTGGAAAGGTCTAAAATGGGCTCCCAGGTTCCTTCCTAGAAACAGCATGAAGTAGGACTCAATGCCTTTTTCTTTACCTGGGGCCCTCTCTATGGCTGCGTTGGTCAGCAGAAGTTCTGTTTGTGGATGAATAAGATGCTCTAGGTCTTTTGGAACTAGTGGAGCACCTAGAATTATTGGTTTCTTCAAGAAATGGAACCTGTAACCATGTTTTATAATCTGCAAGGCACACATGTCCTGTATGATGGCCTTCTGCCGCTTCGCAAAGAAGCCAGCTTACCTGCTATATCTGAGGGGGTAGAAAAGATGATGGACAAGAGGAATAAATAGCTAGAGTGGGGATTTTGGGGAGTCTTCTCTTGCTTAGGGTAGAAGTGCCGGCCTTTACTGACACATTTTTCAATGCATCTTGTAGCAGGAAAATGAAAAAGATCCTCCAACTTCTTGAATGCTTTCTCAACTGGGGGTTCGAATAAATGCTCCTTATCCATTGAGACATCAAGGAGCTCCACTTTCACATACTGTGGAAGGGGATGACTCCTCTATCAGGCAGGTATCCTAACTGCAGTCTCTGCAGCAACAGCTGCTGTGCAATGTGCATTACCTGCATCGTAGCCAGATGAATCCTCAGCCAGGCATGTATCCTAACTGCAGTTTCTGCAGCAGCTGTTATGCAGTGCATTACCTGCACCATAACCAGATGAATCCTCAGCCGGGCATGTATCCTAACTGCAGTTTCTGCAGCAGCTGCTGTGCAGTGCATTACCTGCACCATAACCAGATGAATCCTCAGCCAGGCATGTATCCTAACTGCAGTTTCTGCAGCAGCTGCTGAGAAGTGCATTACCTGCACCATAACTAGATGAATCCTCAGCTGGGCATGTATCCTAACTGCAGTTTCTGCAGCAGCTGCTGTGCAGTGCATTACCTGCACCATAACTAGATGAATCCTTAGCGGGGCATGTATCCTAACTGCAGTTTCTGCAGCAGCTGCTGTGCAGTGTGCATCACCTGTGTCATAGTCAGATGAGTCCTAATACAGGCATATTTCCTAACTGCAGTCCCTGTAACAGCTGCCCTACAGGATGCATCAATTAATGTCCAAATAAGTCTTCAGCCAGACATGTGTTCTAACAACAATTCCTGTAACAGCTGCCTTGCAGGATGCATCACTAGTATCCAGACTAGTCCTCAGCTGGGCATATTTCTTAACTGCAGTCCCTGTAACAGCTGTCCTGCATGAGGTATCTCCTATGTCATAGGCAGATGAATCTTCATTCTGGCATGTTTCATAACCACAGTCCCTGTGACAGCTGCTCTGCAGAATGCATCACCTTTGTCATAGCTAGATGACTCCTTAGCCAAGCATGTATCCTAACCATGGTCCAAGTAGCGGCTGTCCTGCATGGTGCATCATCTGCATCATAGCCACACACAATGACATGCCTGGTAACTTGGGCACAAAGGTTGCATAAATCAAGCATCTCCCTTTCAAGTTCCGTATCTTCCATCACATTTATCTTTTGTCTGAAAATGGAGATTCCTGGAACATTAATGTATGAGACCAACAGCTGAGGACCCTAATGGCTAGGATAGCTAAGGTACAGGTCTTGAGTATCTTACTGTCCCTGTCATTGGGAATGGGATTGATGGATACAGCCAGAGTTGATCCTTGCTGCACTCCAGAGACACTCCTGCTGGAACACCAAAAGAAGTCTTGTTCATGTGTTTTTGGGGGTCATGGACCCATAGAAATCCAATGGCTTCCTATTAACAGGGGACTGAGAATCAGGATGCAAAAAAGCATGTAAAATGCATCATCCATGGTTTTTAGAATTGGAGATATGGCCAGAGTCTTTGGTTTTGGCAGGCCTGGAAAACTTCTGTATCTGATCTGTGCCTGAGACCGTCAAATGGAAAGTTATGGATTCCTTTCAGTCTGTGAAGGATATTTCCCAAATCAATCATACCAAGATGATGAGGCTGAGAAAAGGGTGTCCTCAGGGTCAGACTGATGGTAAGATGTTGGAGACATTTGGATTACATAGGCCAACCCTTCCACCTCTGAATCTGTGGTATCTCACTCCCCCAGGGAAAAGGTTACCTTTTTTTAACAGCGGATATCTCTGACATTGTAAATTCTTCAGTGGTTGGTTGAAAATCCATAAAAGTGCTGAGCTGACTTGAACAAATACTTTGAGGAAGCGTGGATGGGGGGGGGGGGGTTGAGGCCCAATGTAGATACTCGGGCAAATAGACCAATCACAGTTTGGGCTTAGATGCCATGCCCCTATGTTTGGGTATAGTGTCTGTCTTAGAGGTCTCAGTACGCAGGTGAATCCCCAAGACCTTGATTTCTCTTCTCCTACTTCCTTCTCCTTTACAAACAGCATGGGGGTGTTGCCTTCCCCAGTGATGATAATAACACAGGAGTCAGATCCAGAAGCCTGAGATAATGCTCCAGGACCAGTCAATGGCACACAGGTTTAAGCTCATGATGGCATGCTGTATGCCAAAGACATGGTGGCTACCAGAGAAGTTATGCCAGGGGCCTTGACAGAAATAGGTGCCTGCCAACACCAATGTCTTCCAGCCAAGGGAGGCTATTGGAATCTGGGGTAGCATCATCTGCTTCCTGAAATCTCTTCTCCTTTAGGTATTTATCTGGACTTCTTTCCTCCAGTGGATAGTCAGAGGAAAACCATCAGAGACCATTTTTGACTGGGACCGGATGCACTTCCTTTTCAGTGATAACTCCAACAGAAATTCTGTCCTGCACTTTATGGTCCTTTGGTTAAATAAGTCCCATTGAAAGCAACTGAGCATGTAATTTTATTTATTTATTTTTAAAAAACATATGTTCTGGAAGTTTCTGCATGGAATTTGTTTTCTGCATCTAAGACCATTATTCACTTCAGTACATGATATATACAATGTAATCTAGCAAAAACAGACAGGAGAAATAAACTAAGATAAGATACATTCCCCATTTGGGTACTTATTAAAGAGCTCTAGATTCAGGCTGACTCAACAGACTCTCAACCCAATCAGTGAATGGCGATGCTCACTGAACTATCTGTAAATGGTCAATGTCCCTTTATAACACTGATATTTCAATGCTAGTGTTATGATCAAAAATAACTTCATACAACACAGTTCAGCAGAGAAGAATTATTTCCTTTATTGTAAGAGAACACATGTATGTGGCAGACTAAGCAAAGTATTGTCTCTTTGAACAAGGCAACTGTAATAATTTTTATGCTATAAAAGCTTCTGAGCATTTTTTTTTATCTATCAGACTACAGCTACTGACCAATTAAAACTAAACACCTCGGTATCTCTCTGCTTAATAAGAGCATGCAGACCACTTACCTGAACCTTTCCTTATTAGGCACAAGTTGAGATCTTCCATGTTGGAACTATTCATTTCAGTGCTATTAATGTTGGCACTTTAGAAAATACCAAAACAGGTCTAAGCTGTCAGGATCCATATTGAAACAACATGGATTTCACTTTTAAAGAAACAATATTATATGAAACACTAAACATTTTTCCCTTCTTAAGCTCCAATTTGTACAGTGAAGCGTCATTCAAGATTTGTATTCCTTAATGACTGACATAGACGCCGGAAGCTGTTGAAGACTGGGGGGGGAGGCAGAGAGTGAGAGGAGCACTAAGTGATGTAAAAAGGGCAATTTTTTATAACTACTACCACAACATAGGTTCACTTAGAGGACGTTTTAAACTTAGCCAATTCCCATTTGGCGCTTGATTCTTGAATTAACATTTTTCTGATTGGTCTTATCTATCCCATGGGTGATAATTGTATATAAGCCCTAGTGAGAATAACTGTGATCATTCCATAGATAATTTGAGGGGACCCATATAAGGGATGCAACATTTAGGAACTGCCTCTATCCATTAGTGGCATGAGGGGCAATCCTGGAGTACATTTTCTATTACCCATCCTTAGATCCCAGTTGCATTTGAATATGGATGGATGAGCTTTGTTTTATTTTTATGGATAGTCTGTTCTGGAACAGTGGTTGCCTTTGTGGTATACATCCACCTCTTCACAACATTCAGTTTAGATACCTGGACTGAGTATTTCTGATGCCATTTGACTTGCTGATATTCAGTAGATCTATCTGTATTAGGTCGGAGGATGCCTTATATGCCAAACATATCACCTCTAAGCACTCCGTAGGATGCTGAGTATAGTAATAAATCTTTGCGGTGGTCCATGCAAGACCAATTGTTTAGGACTTGTATCCTTTTAAGTGAGGTATCTCTGAAGGTATTCTAATTGCTGCATGGGGCTGGACAGATACATGCCAAAGCGAGCATTATACAAAATGACCGACTTAATGAGACCTTTGTAAAAGGGGACAACAACATCCCTAGATCTAGTCACAATCAATTTGTGTATAAGCTGTGCAATATAGAAAGGCTTTCTCATGACTCCTGGCATATGTTGGTCAAATGTTAGGTCACTGTTACACACAAGTTCCCAAATGCCAAACAATTGGGTCACTTCTCAGAGGGCATTGTCATGATTTTGACACCAGTTATTGTTTGGGACAAACCTTCCTGCATGATGGTTAAGTCATTGGGGGATTCACTAACTACTCCTAGCTTGCAGTCATCTCAAACTTAGCTGGCCAAAGCCCTTTGCTATTTCCTTTTACTTTTGAGATGTATATGCCAAACAGAAAAGTCTCAGCACCATACCCTGGGGGGCTCCATTGGTGACGGGTCTCTTCCCCTATTTTGATCTCCTGCATTCTGTGAGCAAGTGTTGGCAATTCAGCTAGTGAAGCAAGTGTTTGCTCCTCCTACATTATTCATCTTTTGTATTACACCTGAGTAGGGGATTGTGTCAAAAGGCTTGGCCAGTTCAAGGTAATGTGGTGTGAACTGTTTTACCTTCATCCATTGCTTTGGTAACAAGAGTAAAGCTTAAAATATGGCCATGATTTTGAGCCCTTCACACTTCCCTCTGGGCTGTTTTCAAACACATTTTAGGGTCATGCATAAATGTATGCATTCTTTGATTCACCTTCCTGATTGTATTAAATTGTATTCCTTGTATAATACAGCACCAGTTGTTAGATTGTGTTTTAAATTTGTAGTTTTGAACAGTCTTCTAGTAAGCAATGAAACAAAATGTGTGACCCAATGACAAAACTACCCATTTCAGAAAATTTCAACCATAAAAGGCCACTCAAAGTTCTGTCATTACAATCCACCAATATCAGTAAATATGCAAAATCTCTGCAGAAGTAAGTCATCTAAATAATTCCACATTAAAGGGATCTCTAACTAACGAAGAAGTTGCTGCTAGGAAACCACTTTATATTTCATTGTTTCATCTACAAATAAAGTGTCTGTTGCCCTTGAAGAATAAATTGCCTATGTTACATTAAAAATGATAAGCTAGTAATATTGCAATAGGGAATGGATGGCAAACTGTTAACATGTTCATAGTTATTAGGTAACTCAAAGTAGGACATTCACAGGACTGCAACATCCACTCCCTTTAAAGTACAACACAGTACACTATCAGCGATCCATCTGCATACTGTGGGATTAGAACCCACAGCCTTCTGCATCAAAAGTAAGGCTAATACCTGTTGTGCTACTAACAATGCAAACAGACTCTGAATAAGTAGCACTAAACTTCTCTTCCCCTGATGCTCTCATATTTATTTAACATTTGTTTACCAGGAAAGTCCAACTTGGAATGCATGTCTTTGTAACATGGGAGGAAACCAGAGTACGCAGAGGAAACCCACACAAACACAAGGAGGACATACAGACTCCACACAGAACGCACACCAGCCAAGAATCAAACCAAAAACCTCTTGCTGTGAGGCGACAACACTACCACTGCACCATCCACTCGACACAACTAAACCTCTCAATTTCACAGCAGAAGAAATCTGGAAAAAGCCAAAATTTATTTGGGGGGGCAAAGGCCCAAAACCAGGGACACATTTTAAATATTGCTTGTATAATCTCAGAACGTTGCTAAAATAGTGTTTTGTGTTACCATGTGTTTCCAAAAAAGTCAGGGCTATCATTATTTAGTGAATTCCATTCTCACTGATTTACTAGAAAACCACAAATTTTAAGAGGAACAGACTAAACTCCCTGGACAGTGGTGGTGTGGGTAGAGAATCCAGGCTCCTGTACCTAAGGTACAGGGTTTGAGCCCAAGTAATTCTAACCACCAGTCATAACTAACTGGGGGCATTTTATATACATATACATACACACACACACACACACACACACACACACCAAATAATAACAAGCTCAGCCTGCATAACAAATAGTAATAGCGGACCTGCTTAGCCTGCATAACCAATAGTAATAACAGACCTGCTCAGCCTGCATAAAAAATAATAACAACGGACCTGCTCAGCCTGCATAACAAGTAACAACAATGGACCTGCTCAGCCTGCATAACAAATAACAAAAACTGACCTGCTCAGCCTGCATAACAAATAACAACAACTGACCTGCTCAGCCTGCATAACAAATAACAACAACGGACCTGCTCAGCCTGCATAACAAATAACAACAACGGACCTGCTCAGCCTGCATAACAAATAACAACGGACCTGCTCAGCCTGCATAACAAACAATGGACCTGCTCAGCCTACATAACAAATAACAACAACGGACCTGCTCAGCCTGCATAACAAATAATAATGAACCTGTTCAACCTGCATAACAAATAATTACGGACCTGCTCAGCCTGCATAACAAATAATAACAACAGATTTGCTCAGCCTGCATAACAAATAATAACAACGAACACACACACACACACACCCCCAAATAATAAGCTCAGCCTGCATAACAAATAATAACAACGGACCTGCTCAGCTCAGCCTGCATAAACGGAACGGAGCACACTCACACAGCCTTGGAGGAAACAGATAAAATCTCTCTCCTTATCTCAGCATAAACGGAGCTTCCTTCCAGTAACGGACCTCCTCAGCTCAGCCTGCAAATAAATGGAGCCTCCTTCCAGTAACAGATGACCTCAGCAGGCGGAACGGAGCACGCTCTTGGGGGGACACAGATAAAATAATAAACGGAGCCTCCTGCGGACCTCCTCAGCAGGTGGAATGGAGCACACTCTTGGGGGAGACACATGAAATAATCAGGAATGCAGCAGCAGATTCCGCGCACTTTTGTGTTTGAATTTACATCACACACATGGGTCTTACAGCTGTAATTGTGTTTGAATTTAGGTCGCACGCATGGGTCTTACAGCTGTAAAAGTGGGGGGGGGCACTCCCTCCCCCTCGCTCCATGCTTCTGGTGCCTACGATGACTGAACAGTAAAATGTAACCAAGTTTTCAAATGGGTAGAAACTTTTTCACAAGCAATCAGACATTCTTCACACGCAGTTTCCTTCTGACCTACAGATTTATTTATTTTTATTTATTTAACATTTGTTTACCGTGGAAGTCCAGCTGGACAAAATTGCCCATTTTAAACGGAGAGAAAAGCTCCACATAATAACAACATAAGAGTTAATATTTTAAATAACAGTGAAACAATCAGAGAAGTGATAGTAATAAATCACATAATAACATATTACAGTTCAAGTTGGTAATAAGCTTAACAGGATCGCATAGTAACACACATTTTGACAGTTGCACTTAGTATCAACAAATCATTCAGTGGAGTAATGTCTCAGAGATACAACAGCTTAATATACAATGGAGCAGGGTCTCAGACATGCCTGTTTGGTACTGTAAATTGTTATGCTTAATGTTGTTATACTTATAATCACATGGAATCAGTAAGCAAAGAGAGGTATACTGCAAGTGGAGAGTAGGAAGAGACGGTGAGGATAGGAGTAAGTAAGGTATTCAGTAAGTATAGAGATATAGTGAAAGTGGACAGTAGGAAGAGACAGGGTGAGGATAGCAGTAAGTAAGGTATTCAGTAAGCATAGAGATATAGTGAAAGTGGAGAGTAGGAAGAGACAGGGTGAGGATAGGAGTAAGCATAGAGATATAGTGAAAGTGGAGAGTAGGAAGAGACAGAGTGAGGATAGGA